>NC_133330.1:232637293-232712293 GCF_042186555.1 Aquarana catesbeiana | reverse complement strand
ATCCGAATTTCCGAATAATGAAAAATTCGTCCGAATTTCGATTCGGAATGAAACGAAATGCACATGCCTAATGCTTGTTAGCAGTCTGGGAGCTCATGCTAAACATGGACGCCGGGACCAGGTAAAACCAAACATTGACCGTTAGTCGGTCCAGCACTCTGTGATATGCTCAATTGTAAACCAAGCACCACTTTTTGTGCTCTATCTTCTTTTAAACAACCCCCTTTTTTTTTTCTTTTTTTTCCAAATATAGGAAGTGATTACCTTTTGTGGCCCATCACCTTAGGGTTCCCCTTCAGCAGCACCAATAGAAACGTGACGTAGCTTTTTACATAATGACGTGATACTTTTTCAAGGTGAGCAGGTGCTCTTGAAGATTTAAAATCGCAGTGTAAATATGTTCTTTGTTGCATCCAAGTTTAATATAGCTACATGCATTTTTATATACTTTTTCAGAAACTGTGGAGCAGCTCTGTCTTGTCTTGCACAGGTGCTCTTTCACAATTGATATTGTGCCATTCAGTCCTCATGAGCTCCCAATATAAATACTCTTTTACTCTTCGGGGGGTTGGTGAGTAGTGTCCACTGTTTAGTTTTTCTTGTGGACTACCTCTCTCCTCACCCACAATATGTGTGAAATTTTACTATCTATGATATATGTTACAGATACTGTAATCATCTTTTTTGCCTGTGATGGTCTTCATCCATAAGAATATACATACCTCCCTACGGGTGATCAGGCATCCATCTGGACTACAGGGGGGAGTCAACTCTGGGGGTAGCCCTCCTCCCCTCTTCTCTCAGTTGACGCCTCGTATCCTGCGACTTCCCCAGAACTCTATACAGAGGTATGGAGTTGACGCGGGGGTTGTGTTGGGTGGGAGTATTGGGAGGGGGGTGGGTGCGAGCCTGTGTGATGGGGGTTGGTGGTGTGGGGGTGGGGGAGTGGGATGGGGGTGGGGTTGTTTTGTTTCTATTTTTGTTTTTGGAGGGGGGCTTTGGTGGAGTTATGGTTGCACAAGCTAAAGAGCTTTCAAGTTGTATAAACGTGAATGTTTCATGTATTTTCTCTGTGTATTTACTTCCCTTTTTTTCTTTTTTGAACATCCAAGGTTGTTTTTATCGTGAATATCGTTGTTGAATAATTGAAAAGCCTCGTCCATTTTCCTGATGAAGCCTTCCGGGCGAAACATGTTGAAATTTTGTGGACGTGGTTATGTCCTGAACCCTTTGTGACCACAGTTCCTTCATTGTCAATATTAGGTTGAGGATGTATACCTTTGACTGTGAATGTAAAACTGTTCTCACATTTTACCGCATTTTTCTGTAAAACTGCATTAATAAATATTTGGTATATTTTTAGTTGATAGTGTTTTTTCCTATATCAGGGGTACCTTTAAAATCCCATTTCTCACATATTTTTTGGTTTACCCATACTGCAGAGGCAACGCCCTGTGTTCAGTAAGCAGTGCATACTACAATGATTTCTAGCTTTCAGGGGGATGCCACAGGTATGGCACATTTACACATACATTGGTTCAAGCTGGGTCAATGTAACTATGTAAAAAATGACATATCTATAATTCATCTTTAAAGTGGTTGTAAAGCATGAAGGTAAGAAAACATTTTCTGTGCAGCAGCGCCCCCAGGTCCCCCTAATACTTACCTGAGCTCCATCCTAATCCAGCAATGTGCACAAGAGTCTCAGCTCTCCTGGGTCCTCATTGGCTGAGACAGCAGTGGTAGCCATTGGCTCCCACTACTGTCAATCACAGCCAGTAAGCCAATGAGGAGAGAGCGGATGGGGCCAAGCTGCTTACTATGGGGGCACTAGGCAGGAGGGAGGGGCCTGGAGCGCCGTTGGGGGACCTCAGAAGAGGAGGATCGGGGCTGCTCTGTGCAAAACCACTGCACAGAGCAGGTAAGTATAACATGTTTGTTGTTTTTCAAAAATAAAAAACAAACCTTTAATGTCACTTTAATGACAGACTCTACAAGTAATTAAACTGCTGTATGTTACAAGAGGGACTCAGAAAAACAAAGACTGTTGGTAATGCTTCTCACAGGCTACATCAGATATGTAATTTATTGGTCTGCCTATTGTTTATTGTGTCCTGTAGTCTGGCAGGCAGAGTAGTTATAGAGAGATTTTAATAACAAGTTCAGACATCCATATATGCCATAGAAGAATCAGGAACTAACTTGTCAAAGTTCATAATATACTGTGTATAACAACTGTAAATAGTGACATCTACAGGCCATGTGTATAAACAACACATATTGTCCTCATAAAAAAAAAGAATTTTTCCTTAATAATGGAAAATACAAACAACAATAGGATAGGATTATTACAAAATAATTACAAATTAAACTTCTGTTTCAATCATTTTTATTAATATTTTCACCAAGAAAAAGGCGGGGTTACCCGTCCAGAAGTCTGTTACTATCCAACAACTGTCACTATTCAGATGGTATTTCCAGATAAGAAGCCATCAATTGTTTATTTCAGAGCACACTAACTCTTTTTTTCTATTAAGCATAATCCAAGCAAATTTATGTGAGTCAATCACAGGGCTCTTTCAGGCCATAGCAATCTCTATGTAAGCCGCTAAAAATATAAAATGGATTAATATTTAAGTGTGCTTGAGAATATTTTCGACTGGTTCATTTACTAGGCAACCCAAGCATTCTTTGTAATATTTACTATGGTGACTGAATTTATCAGAGTATGAACTCGCATCCAGAAATGTCTAACCTTAGGGCATGTCCACCATATATGTAGGACTGTTCCCACCTGGCCGCATTCCCAGAAGCATAGAGAAGAACAGGGGTACATTTTCGAAAGTCACTCTTGGATCTAGAGCAGGGATATCAAACTCAACTTCATTACAGGCTGTATCAGCATTATGGTTGTCCTCAAAGGGCCGTTTTGTATCTGTAAGACTAGAAGTTCATAGCACCCCACCTCCCTTACATCAGGTGTCAAGAGCCCCTCCACCATCAGAAGTCGAGAGTCCCCCCCACCATCTTTTACATCACAGTGCACCCCCTTACCTTGTGCTGTTGCTGGGAAGAAGCTGGGGGTGGAGCTGGGAAGCAGAAAGTGCAGGAGGACCAGAGGAAGGCTGGAGTCAGCCTCCAGAGTCTGCTGAATGTCGAGACCAGGGGAGGCGGAGACAATGGGGTGCTACGGTTGACAGAGAGGAATTGGATCTGTAGAAGGAGTTATTTCCTAGCGTCTGCTGCCAACTGGTGAGACTCTGGAGTCAGCCTCCAGAGTCTGCTGAATGTCGAGACCAGGGGAGGCAGAGACAATGGGGTGCTACGGTTGACAGAGAGGCATTGGATCTGTAGAAGGAGTTATGTCCTCGCGTCTGCTGCCAACTGGTGAGATGGGGGGGCAGAGACGATCCTTTCTACAGCTGCATGGAGAAGTGCAGGATCTGGCAGAGGAGTTCTGTCTTCTTCTCTGCTGCTGACTGCTGAGACAAGGTGGGAGCTGAGACAAAGGTGGTGCCACAGCTGCAGGAGAGGTGTGAGGGCCACATGAAATGGCCTGGAGGGCCAGATACGGCCCACAGGCCTTATGTTTGAAATATGTGATCTAGAGAATACTTCATAGCCAGCCTCAGCCAAGGCCATATTCATGATGCCTTTGTGGATACAAGGAGCCCAGGCTATCCATTCCTCTTCATCAATGTTTTCTCCTAGATCTCTCTCTCATGCTAGTTGGTAAGAGAATTTGGAAGGTGGACTAATGAGTACCTTATACAGAGTTAAGATGCCCCCTCACTGAACTGTATCCTGAAAACATCTATTTTCAAAGATTGTTCTTGGGGCGAGGGGTGGGTTTCTATAGAGATTGTAAATGCAAGTGCAAGATTTGCTATAACCTAAATAGTTTTGAGGAGGGCACTAAAGATGTTGAGTAAGGTAACAAGAGGGGCGTACACCAGTGGTGTATTTAGGTTTTATGCTGCCTCCCCTGACTAAAATCAAGCAACCCCTAATTTAAATATGACCCACCGCTTCCTGTCAAGGCCACACCCCTTCCTCTTTAAGATCTGCCCTGTCATCTGCATGGGAGGAGGACAGAGGGACACCTCAGGAAGAGGACAGAGGGACACCGTGGGAAGAGGACAGAGGGACGCCACGGGAAGAGGACAGAGAGGGACACAGCAGGAGGAGGACAGAGAGGGATGTGGCATCTTTTCATTTGGGGGGTAAGGGGATATGTTCTGGGTGCTTTGGGAGGGGAGAGGACATGTGCTAGTTGTGGGGGGGGGGATCAGACCCCCCCACTAGCACATATACTCTCCCAAAGCACACAGCATATATAACCTTACCCCCTCCATCACTCCATGTGTGCATCTGTTATCTGCCCCCCTCCCTTCTCGGTTACTGTGTCCCCTCCACTGTAAACTATACACAGACCTCAGACCAGCAGTGCGGCTTTTGCACTGAAGTCAAGTCCCTCCTCTGTGGCTCCTCCTCCTCATGGCTGTGTACACTAGAACATTTGAGCCGAGGAGTGTATGTGGCAGACAGTGGGGAGAGAGGTGTCGGCTGCTATGGAAAGCCGATCACTGCTTGTGGGACACCAGGCGGCAGATGTCCTGGGTGCCTACGCTAGCGCACCCCTGTCTGGCCAGTTACCGAAGCTCAGTGCCAAAACTTGTGGTGCAGGTACAGCGTGGCTCTCTGGTGGTGCGGGTACAGCGTGGCTCTCTGGTGGTGTGGGTACAGCGTGGCTCTCTCTCTGGTGGTGTGGGTACAGCGTGGCTCTCTCTCTGGAAGTGTGGGTACAGTGTGGCTCCCTCTCTGGTGGTGTGGGTGCAGCGTGGCTCCCTCTCTGGTGGTGCGGGTACAGCATGGCTCTCTCTCTGGTGGTGCTGGTACAGCGTGTGTCTCTCTCTGCTGGTGCAAGTACAGCGTGGCTCTCTGGTGGTGCGGGTACATCATGGCTCTCTGGTGGTGCGGGTACAGCATGGCTCTCTGGTGGTGCGAGTACAGGGGTACAGTGTATCAATGCTGTGACTGGGAGAGGAGAGCTGCGGGCTGTCTGTGTATCTCCCCCACTCGCCCCCCCTTTCTGTCAGCTGAAGGGAGAAGAGAGAGAGCGGCTCTAATTGGGTTTGCCACGACGCCATGATTGGCCACAGCAGAGGGCCAATCAGAGAGAGAATCACGGCTCTTTGCGGGGGGGGGCGGCGGGTTGACGGCTCATACTAAAACTGCTTTCTGGCCCCCTCCGCTCCCGCGACTTCACTGCACTCTTCAGCTGTACTCCCCTGATGGTGGCCCTGCTTGCAGGAGGAGGGCACGGGTGCCTTATTCATGGGGGGGCGGTTTCTTTGCTGCCCCCCGCAACGTGCCGCCCTAGACCTGGGCCTTGTCAGCCTAGGCCAAAACACAGCACTGGCATACGCCCTTTTGGTCAAGGAAATGTCCTATACTGTATAAGTTTTTTTTTGCCCCCCACCAAAACTGATAAGAATGGAGGTCAGGCAGGAAAATTGGATTATTATACAGTGAGGCCACTGGTGTGTGAGTTGATTGAATAGGCCATCTTCTACAAAAAAAAGTCCCACAAATTTAAGGAGTGAGATAGCAGGGGGCTAAGGATTTCCTTACGATGTTTCGGGGTACCCACATAACTAGATCAATTCCCAAAGGGCACAAGCTCGGGCTTTCAAGATCCAATCTGATCTATAGTGAGTCTTGAAAGGTAGGACCAAGAGATTGTATCAAACAGGTATATTGCATGAATCTAGTGATAGCAGCATTGACTTTGTAGAACCCTTCCTATCCCAGGAAGAGTGCATTAGAGAAATCAAATTAATCAACCGTCACACTTGCTCCACCAAATGCCTATGTGGAAGAAAACCCACTTGATCTTCATGGATAAAGTGGGCCATAACATTTTTCAGTCTACTTGTATCACAAAACAATACTATGCTGTCCACAAAGGAGACTTTCTGATTCTTTGAATATATTTAGGCAGATTGGGTCTCAAATTTGGTTGTTATCAATAGAAGAAAAAATAAATCTAAAGAAAGTGTTCTCTGTGTTGTGCAAGGATGGGGGATTTATGTTAACTTTACACTGTGGGGTTGATCTACTAAAGTCAAATAGGCTGTTCTTTTTGCAAGGGAAGTTGCACTTTGCAAGGGACTTTTCCTCAGAGCCAAACGAATATTGAGTATTCTTTGCAAAATGAAACTTCACCACAAGCAAAAAGCTCAGTCTATTTGCCTTTAGTAAATCTACCCTGTATGTTCAAACTTATTTTGATAGTTCTCATAATAACTATGCATAGACTTCACAGGAAACATTTTTTCCTGTGCATTCCAAAGATCATCCTTGACAGACTCTGCAGGGAGTATTTCAGCATTCAAGGTCATGAACATTTAGTACACTTATCTAATGTAGCTACAGTATATAGCAAGAGCAAGAACTGATTCACAATAGGAAAGAATGTTAACGTAGCCTAGAGAAGCTGTGTTCAATGCAAACTTCCTGTTTCATGCAAGATAAATTATTATTTTTTCTTCAAAAAATCTCTTCAAATTATTCGGTTTAAAGTGAAACAGGCTGAGTGGTCTTAATGAACTTTATTTTCATTTAGCACATTAACTCCAAAGGGGCTGATTTACTAAAGCAATAGAGCATGTTCATGTTGCAAAGAGAATTCTCGCTTACCTTAGTGAATGAGGAGAATCTAAATAAAAAAATAATTCTCATTCTTGGTAAAGAAAAAAAATTATTCTTAAAGCCTACTCAATCACATGCAAGGAATTATTTTACAAAACAGGATGTTTGCCCTCACATGATTGGATGGTTGAAGTCAGCATAGCTTCATCTAATTTACAAAGGTAACTGAAAATTCATTTTGAGTTAGTGCGCTCTACTACTTTAGCAAATCAAACCCATTGAGTTAATATTCACTTCTTAGGGCCCAAACACTGAGGTTTGTCAGGAAGGCCTACACCATTCTTCCACCACTCTTAGGACCTGCATCAGCTGACTTTGGGCTGTGTTGATGTCTTTGTTATTGACATCAGCTGTAGAGGCTTCTGAGATTATTCAAAGTTCATCTTTAGATGTATTTGACCTGCAGTCAACCTCCTTCTGACCTGCCTGACTTGCTTCAAGCTGCTTTTGAATTTCCATAGACTTGTAGGGAGGGAAATGTGAACAAAAGCCAGTTGACTCAGGTCTTTACTGTTACTGAACGTCAAAAGCACTGGGTTTTTCAATGCCTGGAAGTTGCAATTTAAAGTATACCTGTTGTGAGGGAAACGTGAATGATTCATTAGTAAAATATACTGCAAACATTTATAAAATCTAGATGTTTGAGCATCATGCTGAATTCTTTAAAATAAAGAACAAATGGGGTGCTGGCTACAGATTTTCTTAGGGTCACTGAAACTGTCACTGGGCACACTGGCTCCAGGTCGACGACACTCCACAAAATGGGAACCACCCTCAGGAAAAAGAGAAAGGACCCAGAGTTGAGAATCTATACACATAGAGTCTAACGAGAGCACCAAACAAACGTTCAAGAATTTTTGACAATATTGATTCATAGCAAAAAAGAGCCAACATGTTTCAAGGCCCAAACACACTCTGCCTTGATAAGGGCTACAAAACAAAATACTAATACAAAGGTTACAAAACAAATAAAGATACAAAAGCCATAAATGTGAAAATAAAAGGTCATACATTTAGAAAGCGATAATACAAATACAAGTTTACTGGATATGAAAGTCAAAGGATATATCCTTATTTGTATGTAATATCTGATTCCAGTGAATAACAGACTCAAAATGAATATTTTACATACAGACACCAGAGGCCACAATCCTTTATTTGCAAACAGTGAAATAGAATAATAGGCAATATGTCAATAAAACTAGAACACAATTACAGACAATATATTTAATACGGTTTGTCAATGTAATTAAATTAATTGCTGAGTCTACAACATGGATCTCCAAACTTTCTAAACAAAGGGCCAGTTTACTGTCCTTCAAATTCTAGGGGGGCTGGACTGCGGCCAGTGGGAGTAAACAATGCCCCACCATTGGGGTCAGTGTGAGGACTAGCACCCCCACCATTGGGGGTCAGTGGGAGGACTAGCGCTCTCATCATTGGGGGTCAGTGGGAGAAATAGTGCCCCACCATTGGAGGTCATTGGGAGAAATAGTGCCTCACTGTTGGGGGACAGTGGGAGAAATAGTGCCCCACCTTTGGGGGTCAGTGGGAGATATAGCACCCCACCGTTGGGGGCAGTGGGTGAAATAGTGCCCCACCATTGGGGGTCAATGGGAAGAATATCACAACACAATTGGGGTCAATGGGAGGAATAGCGCCCCACTGTTGGGGTTAATGGGAGGAATAGCTCCCCACCGTTGGGGTTAGTGGGAGGTATAGCACCCCATCTTTGGTGTCAATGGGAGGAAGAGCGCCCCATCGTTGGTGTCAATGGGGAGAATAGTACCCCATCATTGGTGTTAGTGGGAGGAATAGTGCATCAGTGTCAGGAACTATGTCCCACTGTTTCTGACAGTGGGAGGAATAATGCACTTAGGGCCAGATAAAAGCAAGCAAAAGGCCGCATTTGGCCCCCGGGCCACAGTTTGGAGACCACTGGTCTAGAACATTAAACAAATGTAATATTTTTGACGACAGCATAGACACACCTAAAAGTACAAACAAATGTTAGAAGTATAATTATTGTAAATATATAACAAATAAAAATATACATTTGTATCTCTTATGCTGTGTAAACACGGGCAGACTTTTCGACCGGACTGGTCCAACGGATCGAATCCAGCGGACAATCCGGCTGTGTGTGGGCTCCTTCAGACCTGCAGTAGACTTTTTCGGTCAAAAATCTGATGGACTTTAGATTTGGAACATGTTTCAGATTTGTCCGACGGACTCGAGTCCGGTTGAAAAATCTGCTCGTCTGTATGCTAGTCCAACAGGCGAAAATCCACGCCAGAGCAGCTATTGGCTACCGGCTATCAACTTCCTTATTTTACTCCGGTCGTATGTCATCATGTACGAATCCATCGGACTTTGGTGTGATCGTGTGTAGGCAAGTCCATTCGTTCAAAAGTCTATCAGAAGTCCGTCAAATGTCCGTCGAAAGTCCGTTGGAAAGTCCATCGGACCAGTCCGGTCGAAAAGTCCGCCCGTGTGTACACGGCATTACACCATTTTATACAAGGAGTGAAAGCATACCCTAAGAATTCTGACTGTGCTTAAATAGACTCAGATGAGCAGATGAAAAAATAAAACTGCACTGAAAGGAAAGTAAAAAAAAAAAGCATATATCAGTGGCAAAATAGTTCAGTGTGAAAATGAGGGGGGTTAATTTGTAGCAGCAGATAAGAGAGTTTCTAAAGTATAACACTAGAAGACACCACATTGGGATTTATATAGAGGAAAAGGCACCAAGGTTTAAAGGGGGGAGGGGGTACAGGGCACGGGACTAATGGAAGAGTGTGCTGATGCTGACGTTTGTGATGGTTAGGACGACAAGAGATTGAATGGAAAGGAGACAGACAAGCTGTAAAGATGTAGAGGAGAGCTGTGTAACCATAATGATAGTTGGACAAAGGGATGCTGATACTGATAATGGCATTGGCCTGAGTTGGGAGAGATCGCTCTATACATTTATCATGTGATTGGCTATACTAGCTGTCAGGGATAGAACAAGAAAGAAAAAAAGCAAAAAAAAATAAGAGCGAGAGATCACTCTGTATTCTTTGGCTTCAATATTTTGAGGTCTTGACATGGAACAAGCATGACAATAAGAACTTTTGACCTTCATACTCAGGGTCATTGACTCAAAGAGAACTGAAGCCAGTAAGTCTGCATCACAGCAGGCAACTTATACTTTTAAGAGGAATTAAGCACTGGCAGCTCCCATATTTCGCCTACAGATTTGGTTTAAACCCTGTTGCAAGATCATTCATTTTAACAAAAATGTTATCATAATATTATATGAACATGCTATTTATCTGTAAATGTCTCCCTTGTGCAGACATCAAAAAGCCCCCAAACTCCTGTTGCACACCATCAATTTGAATGTGATAGCAGCCTTTGCAGGCTCATAGTTGTCGCTCAAGTAGCATTTAATAGTAGTTCTCTTCTACAAAAAGTATTTCTCAGCTACATAAAACATTATGTAGGGAAGTGAAGAGAAGGGCAGATGACCTTGGCCAGCACAGAAAGTAATTAGACACCCCCAAAAGAGGAGAAGGCAATGACATGCAAGGGAGGAGGGGGCTGGGCTAGGAAAAAACATTTAGCTTAACAAGTACTTTGCAAGTTCAAAGGCAGATTGCAAATAAAAATATATATATATAAAAAGAAAAAAACACTGCAAGCAAGCATTTAAGAAATGAAGTACCCCATTCAGGAATAGGGCATTGTTTGCCAGGCGCTTGCAACATTCTTTGAATTTGTGCACAAAGTGGGACTAGCGATAGAAAATGACTGGGCTACAGACAGAGAGGGACATTATTCTGTGTGGCCAGAAATAGGAATTCACATAAAGTTAAAGAAAAACATTGCCCTGGTTCTGGGGAAGCATTCACTTTCTACTCATCAGAGGTATGTGTTATTGGCATTTTTGCTGCAGGAAGGAAGGGAGAATCTGGGTAGTGGATGTACATTTATAGTTTAACGTAATTTTGTATGACATAGTCACTGGTAACAATAAAACAAGAAAAGCCTCGCCAGGTGAGTGAGTCTCTGGTTAATCCCCACACACACTAGTCAGGTGCTAGCCCAGCTCGCATGCTGTGTAACATAAGGAAATAATTTCGGACGGCTGCACTTCCAAAAATCCTTTTATTGAAGCTTTATATGACAAGTGGTTGACAGATGGAGCAGGGGACAGAGTGGTAGACGCGTTTCATGCAAATGTTAGCACTTAGTCATTACCTATTGGAACTAGTCACCACAATCACCTATATACTGCTCGAATGTGTCATCATTAGGTAATGGGTGAACTAACCAATTAAAATTAGTACTCAGCTGGTGTTACAAAGAAAACACTGGTAACAATACTCTGTAATTAAAAAAACATACAAAAACATTGTAAAAACATATCAAAAGCTGACAGATGCTGTATTCTGTATACAAAATATAAGTGACACAGGGTCTAACGGATAGTGTGAGAGGAGACGGCAAATGCTGACATCTGTTTGTGCACGTATTTATCGTTCTGTGTCTGACGTCCTAAAGGGCAAATCAGTAATATGCTGTATGGAAAACCAGTAAAAGTACTGATTCGACTAGGGTTCATGTGCATAATTTATTCATTTGACCCCTTTTTTTCAGACAACATTACTTAAAGCGTAACTCCACTTTTGTTGAGAAAAAAACATTCCCCGCTGGGTGATCTAAGTACATTGCAGAGATTTTAACAAACAGTGTTGCAGATTCCTACCTTTTGTGATCCTGAAGAAATCACTGTTTGTTCCTCTGTGCTCCTGTGCTTAGTGAGTCCAATGGGAGTGGTTTCACAATTATCAATCAGCTGTTACAGCTGTAGTGTAGGACTTCTCCAGAGCCTCTCCCATCCTCTGGGACTCCCTGCCCCGGTATATCCAATCAGCCCCTAACCTGTCCACCTTTAGGAAATCCCTGAAAACTCACTCATTCAGGAAAGCCTATCCCACACCCACCTACCAACTGTCCCCGAGCCACCCCCATCAAATCATTCCCTGCGTCTATTACATTTTGTACCACCACCGCCTCCCTTTAGAATGTAAGCTCTACAAGCAGGGCCCTTCTGTATTGAACTATACTGTAATTGCGCTGTCCCCCCTCTACATTGTAAAGCGCTGCGTAAACTGTTGGCGCTATATAAATCGTGTATAATAATAATAATTACAATATGACTTGTGCCGCAATTGTATAGGTTATATTATTATTTTTTTTTATTTGCTATTTTTCTCCCATGAAAGTGGAGTTACCCTTAAAAGCTAAACTGTAGCTATTTAGAAAATGCCATATGATGCAGCTGGGCTATTTGTGTGTTTTGTTTTATATGGGGGGGGGGCATACTAAACATTTTCCTTTTACTGTCTTCATTTTTAAAAATTGGGAGAGGGATTCTAAAAAACTTGCTCTGCCCACTATGTTACACCCATCACATGCTTTATAGATTTAATTAAAGATAGAAGTATGCTGATGGGTGCACTGTTCTTGCTTATAGGAAATTCACAGGTGGTGCTTGCTTTTTAAAACATAATTGGGCATAACAACTTTGCAGTTTTTTTATTAAAATCAATATCACACATCTAAGCATATGTCAATAAAAGCTCAGTGACGTGTATTATGACACGCTCTGCTATGCAATATAAAGTGCATTGGAAACATAATGTGATTTAATGTGTTTCAATTTATTTAAACATATTAGGAAAAAATGCAAAGGTCTAAATGGGCTTTGACTGTTTTGCCTTACATTCCCTTTTCAGTATCTAGAGACATTCATATTCTGATGCTCACCAGTGCAAAGGTAGAGTAGGACTTTTATATAGTGCCTGACAATGAAGGATGGAACAAAAGTAGCATATTTTCCAAATATGAGATTTGTCTATTAATTTCTATCATAGTTTTAAATTTATTAGAGATGTTGTACATGGATGCAATATAACACATTTGTATGACATAGACCACGCAGGTTTACAGTGGAGAAAATTACGAGGAAGATTCTGAAAATTCACATTCTCTGAGGTCTCGGTTTGGAAGACTGCTATCTTGGATATCAGGAACTAATCGTTTTGAACACCTACATAAAACAAGGCAATAATTGTATGTGCGCAATAGCGCACCTGTGTGCTGGAGTGCAGTGTAATAAATTGCTATGTTAACCTTTTGTGCAGATCTTTATGCTATTTTTATGGTTCTAAAGTGGAGATGTCAATTAGATTTTGTTTTTAATTACTCAGCTTTCCTTCTGTTCATTTTTTTTTTATAGGTAAGTTATGTGTTTATTTTAAAACAGACACAAATTCCTCCAATCTGAAACAATTTTTTCAAGATAGAATATAGTTTATTAGGAGAACTTTAGAGTATAAAATCAAGCAAGCCAGAAGATAGTAACATTTGTATTATTGTTACTAAAATTCACCACTCTATTAAAAAAGTCACCACCCCAACTGAAATCCACTCTGTCCATGAATAAAATTTGCTTCCGGCTGAACCAAAGAAAGCTGAAAACCCCAAACATCCCACATTGCCAGGGAGGGATTTAATTCTTGGAATGTGTTTCAAGGCCAGCCTTGGCAGCTAAAGAACAACATTTCCTTGTTAATATGGCAGAAAAGCAGTAACTGATGCTATTCACTCAGTAGTATATAAACAGAGATGGCTGATGGTACTGTAAAACCATCATTACTGAGTTGGTAAACATAAGTGTTTGGTGTCAAAGTTATATTTCTCAGGTCTTTTGCAAAACCTTATATAGAAAGCAGGTCCTACGAACCAATCTGACGCTTGCCTTCTACACTTTACTGTTACTAAAACTCAGGAGGTGGCAAAGGGTGAGAGGCAGAAGAGCAGAACATTTAAAAAAAAATAATCCTCTGGAGGGGAATTTGAAAGAAATGGAAGGCATGTTCACTTCATTTCACCTCACTTCATACTTCAGTATATACAGGCCTTTAGCTCTTTGATTCTTCCTGACTATGTCCTAAAGTATTAGAAAGTTCATCAAAGTTGGATTCTAATGAAGTTGTCGATTTAGGAATTGTGCAGTGTTCAATAAATAAATTCAAATCAGCAGTCGGGTAATGAACAGCTTGTTGCCGTGTCTACAAATCTACAGCTAAAAGGCATTATCACATCCAAATTGGTAGCATTGTGATTTCCAGCCAAGCTTTATTTCAATAATCTCCACTGACTTTTACTTTTATCTGGCATTATGCCCCCTTCATGCATTTTAAGGTGAGATAGTGCTGATTTGTAATATTATATGCTTGATTAAAATGAGAAAGCGGCAGACACTTAGGGATTAACACACCATGGTGCTATATATCATATGGAGTCTTCTTCTACAGCTTCATTCTCAATACAAACAATAGGCTAGGGGATTTCATCTTAGATTAGTAGCTGTTTCTATTGCTTTACAGCGGAAATTTTTATGAAGGCAGACAGGATTTATGGCCTGTCCTGTCTTGAATAATTCACTAACCTGCACTCAAGGTTTGCATGCTAAGGTTTGCTGTGCTTTTTGTATAACAAAGGTCCACTAAAAGTAACTATAAACCACTTAAAAGAAAAGTTTGCTTCCATTGATGTCAAAGTGCATTTGTCATAATAGGTCCTGGACCATTGTTTCTTAAAGTGGTTCTAAAGGCTGATTTTTTTTACTAGCTCCTCCCATACTCCGATACTTACATGAGCCCCATCTTGATTCAGGGATGTGCATGAGAACCTCAGCTCTCCAGGGACTCTCCTTCCTCATTGGCTGAGGCTCAATCACAACCATCAGGAGCGAGCCTGCTTGGGTGCCCCCATTGCAAGCTGCTTGCTCTGGGAGAACTCAGCAGGGGGGAGGAGCCAAATGAGGGACCCCAGACGAGGAGGATCGGGGCTGCTTTGTGCAAAACCACTGCACAGAGCATGAGAGTGTGACATGACATGTTTGTTATGTTAAAAAAAAGTGTTTAATATCACTTTAAAGCCCAACTGAAGTATTTTTTTGTATTGTTATTATATTGTTTTGTACAGTCAGGTTGCATTTTATACTGTTTTGATCTCATTTTTATTTATTTTTTTTATCTCTAGAGATCTAGAGAACTGGACCACTGCTCTCACACAGAGCGCAGCAGTCCAGGTCTTCAATGGTCCAAAATACCTCCAGCATAGGGTTCTAATCAATAATTCTGCTCACGGAGTGTGAGCATTGTTGCTTGGAGTACTGTGCAGGAAGCAAGTCAGACCACTGAAGACCCAGACCACTGTTCACTGTGTGAGAGCATCTATCCAGATTTCTAGTGTGCTTCTGGAACAGAGCAGCCTCATATGGCTCCAAGCACTATCAATTAATGATAATAATAACAATATTTGTTATACAACTTTACTACATAATGGTAATAAAAAACAAGACTTCAGCTGGGTGTTAAATTACATCTAACGCTAAAAAATTTTTATATTTTGGATAAAGTAGTATGTAATTAAAACCCCTGTACCCTGTAGACACAGCAGGAAGATAAAATAGGGAAAATATTTAGAAAATGAGGCAAATCCCCACTTAGACAGTTGCACGACAACAGGTGTCTCCATTGAAAGATTCTCCTTCATTACTTGTTCTGCTGACGACTCAAATTCTTGACTTGGTAACAATGGATAAATAGAGAGTGAATATTCCTAGTAGGAACTGGGACACATACAACAAAAAAATCCTCAAAAAAGGAATAGATGTGACGTGCTGTATCATGGGGTTTTATGGTCCAATATCACAAAACACCTCTCATGTTTCAGAGAACTCAGAAAGCACTCTTATGCCCTGTACACACGACTGGTTTTGCCGTCGGAATAAACTCTGAAGGTTTTTCCGACGGAGTTCCGACGGAATTCCGACGGAATTCCGCTCAAGCTGTCTTGCATACACACGGTCACACCAAATTCCGACCGTCCAGAATGCGGTGACGTACAACACGTACGACGGGACTAGAAAATGGAAGTTCAATAGCCAGTAGCCAATAGCTTCCTTCTCATACTTGCTTCAGAGCATGCATTGTTTTTGGTGCGTCGGAACAGCATACAGACGAGCGTTTTTTCCGATAGTAATTTGTTCCGTCGGAAAAATATAGAACATGTTCTCTATCTAAGTCCGTCTGAATTTTCGATGGAAAAAGTCAGATGGGGCATTCACACGGTCGGAATATACGATGAAAGGCTCCCATCGGATTCTTTCTGTCAGAAATTATGCTCGTGTGTACGCGGCATAAGTAAATGTGAAGGTAAGGTGTAGAGATGAATCATGGAACCACACCACTTTTTAAGGTCTGAAAATAAATCTTTTAACTTATTATCAGGCTGTACCAAAAACTCCAAACAGTCTAATTACGATTTTCAAGATGCCCTTTTTGAACTCGGAAACCAGTGGTTTCACTCTATCATTTTTCTTTTCACTTTATAATAAAATACTGACAGACTTTATAACACTTCACGCCTCTAACTAAAACTGAAAAGGTAGTTTTGGCTTTAGATACACACTTTAAAAAAGGTGCAGGCCTTACTTTGACAAATGGACAGCACTCTTCTTATTTATGTTTTATGTTGATTTGAATGCTCTACTTTCAGTTCCTTACCTTTTAAGCTTATTTACAGTTTTCTATTTTGTACTCTTTTCCCTATCCTCTGTTAAACTAAGCATGATCATTTTGGTAAAGTGTTACTCATAATGTGTTTTATAAATCAAAGCAATTAAAATTGTGGTTCTTATAATAAATTCTATAACATTAACGTTTATCTAACGTTCCACATTAAGTAGAGAATGGTTAGAATTACCATCATTTTTTTCCCATCACTTTACTTCCCAGTGGCAATGACCACCAGGACAAATAGAGAGTGAGTTCCTGCAGTGGGATCTGCAGGAACCTATATCAAAGAGTGATCTTGGCTGTGAGGCTGTGTGTCTCCTGTCAGCATGACCTCCATTGTTCTTGTGCATGCACACAACAATTCAATCTTGTGGCTAGTTCATAGTGGTGTAAAGACTGAATTGAGATTGCGGTTCATATGTGTGAGCCAAGTGGAAAAGGTCCATACTGGGGGCTGTGCAGCACCGAAGAGGACCTTAGCAGTTATGGGACAGTAAAAAATTGGTGGTGGGGTTGTAAGTCTAATAATAATGTAGTTACACCTTATGAAGCTGTGCATAAACTTACCTGTAAGTAAAAAAACAGCATTAATTGCCTTTAAAGTTATTGGACCATTCAATTGATTGAATTAAATCTTTTACTTTTTATAAATTGAAATTTTGAAAATAACAATAATTATGCACCATGAATCAACATGAGTTAACAACTTAGATTATTATACATTATAAATGTATAAACACCTACATGTTTGATGATTCTTCAAATCAATGGATAAGAGTCATTAACTGAAAAAATAATTGACTGCATGTTCACAGCGAAGGGAAGGTAATCATAATTTTCTATTATTCTGATTATCATATGGAAATCTGTCATGAGAGAAGTATGTGGGATGCTGCTACCTTCTGTAAATTTGGGGTTTGGCATTCCATCGCCACATACTGGACTCAGACGAGTATACTGTTCTGTGGATGATCTCTTACACTGGCCATACACACAGCAATTTGCAAGCATTTTGAACTACTTTTTTTATCAGCCTTTGATGGCAAAAAAGTTGAACAGATCAAAACAACCTACTGTGAAACAATTTAGACTGTTCACAATTTGGATGCTAATTGTAGGTGGTAGCCTGATTTGTTTGTATGGTCGTTTTTGCAATTGGAGCTCTTTAAAAGTGGGTAAAATTACCAGATTGCTATGTGTGTGATCAGCAATATTGTATGGCAAACTATGGAAGCAGATTGAAAACCATCATCAAAATATTTTAAGAAATATGACTTCAGTTCAATGCAGGTAACTGCATATTATGTAGAAATGTAAGTGTTGCGCTGCCATATGTTTATAATACACAACTCAAACGTGTATAAATGTTGTATAAACCAAAAATTATAACATTGATCAAACACCACAAAACATATATAATCATGCAGTGTGAATGCAAGAATATAGTGCACAAGATAGGAAAAAAATGTTATTCACATAAAAAAATTCCATTAGGCAGTGATCCAAACAGTGCCAGGTGGCTCTTATTCCAATTTCAGTGAATTAACACCCAGTGCTTCCCTTCCAGTTCAAACACACATAGCCTCTTACCAGAATCTCAGACCTATCAAGGTCATTACCCGCCTTAGTGAGCTTCACCTCTCACTTTAGGTTTGGGCTAGCTTTCCCTTCTCCAATTGTCCTTTAATATAGCAATGCTGGGAAGCACCTCACAGGCTTATCCAGGATAGTCTAAGACCAGATGATTCCACATATCAATGAGAAAAGAAGCAGAATTGAGATAAAGATCTGTTCTTGGGCAGCCACAGATGGCTTTCTATCTGGTCCCAGTGTGAAAAGCTTCAGAGGACCTTTGATTTGCCTTTTAGAACCAATGTGGAAATATGGCCAGAAAGAGGGAAATCCTCACCAGAGGCGCATCCTGAGGTAAAACTGGTGACATTTGGGATTTTAGAGCCAGAAAAGGTGGTGACAACATTGTACTGGCCATATTTCTACATTGTCTCTAAAAAGGCAAACCAAAGGTCCTCTGAAGCTTTTCACACTGGGACCAGATAGAAAGCCAACTGTGGCTGCCCAAGAACAGATCTTTATCTCAATTATCTTCAATTCTGCTTCTTTTCTCATTGTTATGTGGAAACATCTGGTCTGAGACTATCCTGGATGAGCCTGTGAGGTGCTTCTCAGCATTGCTATCTTAAAGGACAATTAGAGAAGGGATATGACAGTAACTGGTGTGACCAGAAATGTGTGGACTGCCAGAGAATGCCAGGCACAAGTAGTGTAAAATATTATAATTTATTTAAAAGATAAGTGAATAACAAAGATGTAAATGCACCTCCAACATACCAAACTGTGTAAAACAAACCAAATAACCAAATAGTGACACACAATGAACAACTGCCTAAACTAAGTATGTACAGCAGATAGGGAGTACAAAATCGTAATCGTAGCTGAGCAATGGGTCATACACAGGAGATCAAGCAGAGGGGGCAGGAAAAGGGTAACAGGAGATGGAGGGATCAGGCTGCAGGATAGGGGTTCAGGAACAGATGCAGGCTGCAGGATCACAGGTCAGGGGAACATGGAGACCAAAGCACCAAGGAAACCAGAGAGGACAGATGGGATTTAAATATAATTCCTGCAACGAGCATCAGGTGATGACTAATGAGCTTCTGGCTGCTGGGAGACACCCGCTGGTGGACACTGGAACTGCAGCCTATGGATCTGGTAGCCACAGTGCCACCAGCAGGTGAGTCCTTTCCTGACAGTACCCCCCTCTAAGGAGCGGCCTCAGGATGCTCCAAACAGCAATAGCAGAACCAGTCCATAAAAAAAAACAGTCTTCCGTTACACAAGTCTAAACAAAAAGTTAATTGTGGGCTGAATAAGTGCTGGGTTCCAAGCAAGATGCCCTACTGCCTATATCCATCAATAGGCAAAGTGTCCTCCCACCCGGGTCAGGTAACTGGCTGCGTATCCCACTGTTGGGGTTAAGCGACTGGCTGGGTGTCCTGCTGACCAGATTCCCTGAGATGTACAGCATTCAACACTCCAAGTCCCTCAAAACAGCAGATACCCCAATGCTGGGGTCCCACGGGTTATCTACAAACTTAGCCCTGAGATCATGTAACAATACCAGAATCCAGACACCAAAGTGTCTTGTCATAACTAAGTAGCTTGCCTAGTTTCCAGGACTTGCTCTGCACATCAAAAGCAACCTATGTCTCTCTGACACACTGGTAACCTGACCCGGGTCCCTTAGTACACCCAGAGTTGTGGCAATCACATCCAGATCATGGCAAGGCACATATTGTACTCTGCCATTCTCCGGGAGCTTACCACAACCAGGGCCATGAAGGCAAATGCAGCTACCAGTTTCCAAGGGTATGTCTAAACCACCAGGCTTGGGCACCATAGGAGCAACACAATGCCAGAGGGACTCGACTGAGACAAGCGTAAAATGAGTCTTAGGCCAAGCAGGTAACCTATATAGGTCACCTGAGAATTCAGAGCTTTTAGACCCATTAGCAGGTGGAAACTTACCCTTTGCACAAAAATCCAACTGAGCAGCTGTCATACAGTCAGTATAACCCGGCTGTGTGGTAGGGAGAAGATAAACACGATCAAATGTAGACTTGTCATTGGGCAGCGGACCATCAGAGGCAGGCAGGTTGTTGGGTACATCAGGCTGGGCAGTGGGCCGAGGCACATCAGGCTGGACAGAGGCACCAAATCATCAGGCTGGACAGCGGGCACCGGATACTCGAGCTGGACAGCGGGCACCGGATCATTAGGCTGGACAGCGGGCACCAGATCATCAGGCTGGACAGTGGGCACCGGATCATCAGTCTGGACAGCGGTCACTGAATATCAGGCTGGACAGCGGGCATGGGAACATCAGGCTGGACAGTGAGCACTGGATCATCAGGCTGGACAGCAGGCACCGGAACATCAGGCTGGACAGTGGGCACCGGAACATCAGGCTGGACAGCGGGCATCGGAACATCAGGCTGGACAGTGGGCAGGGGAACATCGGGCTGGACAGTGGGCACTGGAACATCAGGCTGGACAGCAGGCAGAGGATTGGCAAGGTCAGGTGGGTCATCAGGTTCAGGACCACCAGAGGCTAGCCTAACCCCATTGGCAATCATAGAGGCAGGCTGGAGCAGATCGGCTAGCGTGGAGGCAGGCTGGAGCAGATCTGCTGGCGTGAAGGCAGGCTGGAGCAGATCGGCTGGTGTGGAGGCAGGCTGCAGCAGATCGGCTGGCATGGAGACAAGCTGGAGCAGATCGACTGGCATGGAGGCAGGCTGGAGCATATCGGCTGGCACGGTGGCAGGCTGAAGCAGATCGGCTGGTGTGGAGGCAGGCTGGAGCAGATCAGCTGGCATTGAGGCAGGCTGGAGCAGATCGGCTGGCATTGAAGCAGGCTGGAGAAGAGATCAGCTGGTGTCGAAGCAGACAAGAACAGATTGGCTGGTGTGGAGGCAGACTGGAGCAGATTGGCTGGTGTGGAAGCAGGATTGAATAGTGGCAGGATTGTGCGGGTTGGGAAAAACTTCTGTTTCTTTTTAGGTTTAGCTACTGAAGTTCTGTATGTGAATGCAGGGCTGTAAGTAGAGGGTACAGCTGATGGAAGAGAAGAGCTGGAGGATGGTAAAAAAGAGGGAGTAGTTGCTAAGGAAGATTTCTATGGGGTTACCGCAGGCAGCGGAGAAGAGGTAATCTTCAATGGGTTAACTTAAAGGCAGGGTAGGTGCAGCAAGTGGAAACACGGTACTGATACATTGTTGGGAGCAGGGTATATTGGGCTGCAACTGTGGCTGTGGTGGATGACAGAGAGAGAGGTAATTGAGAAGGCGGGTGTCTAACAGCAGGAATGGGTTGGTGCAAGCTGTCTGAGGCTGAGTGTAATATATCTGACCGTGCTTGTAGTAATGGCTAAACAAAATTCAGTTTACACTCTGCCTGTCAGACAAGAGACTGCACTGCTTTAAGACACTCCACTAGCACCTGTTGAGAACATGCTGAATAGTGCTCAAATAAATAAGCCGAGTCATCCTCCAATAACCATACCAGAGATTCTACCTGAGCTATACTGAAGGAGGGAGAAAAGTCATCACTGCCTTTAGGAGTACTGGACAAAGCCAATTCCGCACAGACTTGAATTAATGGCTAAACATTACCAAACAACATCCGGTCCTGATCAACTAGGGAATAAGCAAGACGAATGCATTCTAACAGCTGGTCACTGGCCCATTCCTTCGTTAGCTGGCAGCAATATTCTTTTTCCTCTGTCACCAGCAAAGAAAAGTATACAACCTCCTCCAGATGCATCTTGCCACAAACAACTGCAGAGCCAAGATCACTTTCCTGTGCAGCAACTTCTGGTCAGGACTGGCCTTGGTGTTATGTCAGTAACTGGTGTGACCAGAAATGTGTGAACTGCCAGAGAATGGCAGGCACAAGTAGTGCAAAATAATATAATTTATTTAAAAGATAAGTGAATAACAAAGATGTAAACACCTCCAGCATACCAAACTGTGTAAAACAAACCAAATAACCAAATAGTGACACACAATGAACAACTGCCTAAAGTAAGCAAATACAGCAGATAGGGAATACAAAATCATAATTATAGCTCAGCCAGGGTCATACACAGGAGATCAAGCAGAGAAAGCTGGGAGCAAGACAGGGCAGGAAAAGGGTAACAGGAGATGGAGAGAGCAGGTGGGAAGGAATCAGGCTGCAGGGCAGGGGTCCAGGAACAGCTGCAGGATCACAGGTTAGGGGCACATGGAGACCAAAACACCAAGGCAACCAGAGCAGGACAGACAGAGCGGGATGCAACAAGCATCAGGTGATGACTAATGAGCTTCCGGCTGCTGGGAGACACCCGCTGGTGGACACTGGAACTGCTGCCTATGGATCTGGGAGCCACAGTGCCACCAGCAGGTGAGTTCTTTCCTGACAGGAAAGCTAGCCCAAACCTAAAGTGCGAGGTGCAGCTCACTAAGGCGGTTAATGACCTTGATAGGTCTGAGATTCTGGTAAGAGGCTATGTGTGTTTGAACTGGAAGGGGAGCACTGGGTGTTAATTATCTAAAATTGGAATAAGAGCCACCTGGCACTGTTTGGATCACTACCTAATGGAGTTTTTTTGGACTCAATTTTTATGTGAATAACACTTTTTCCTATCTTGTGCCGCTTGGAAATACTCGGAAACCCTGGGAAATACTCCGTTCCCGAGTGTTTCCGAGCCTTTCTGAGGGTTTCCAAGTGCATCTGAGCGGTCTCCGAGTATTTCCGAGTCTCTCCGGCGCCCCCCCACCCCCACTTCTGGCCACATTTGGTATTGCATGCAATCGAAGTCAATGTGGAACAAATTATCTTTGTTTCCATTGACTTCTATGGGGTAAATCGCTTTGATATGCGAGTGCTTTGGATTACAAGCATTATCCTGGAAAGGATTATGCTCGTAATCCAAAGTTCCACTGCACTTGTATGAAAAAGTATCCTGTTCTTTTTGTATTGCTTCCTTTATGTGAAATCCCTGGTGTTCCTGCCAGTCGCTGTGCTTTGCAATTAAAACTGACCACAGTAACCAGGAGAACAAACCATGGTCAATTTTTTACCTGTGCAGGAACTCAGCCTGCTCTCCTGTCAAAAATCAGCTATTTTTGGATATATTATTACATCTGACAGACCCTTTATCAAAAAAAAAAAAATTGTCTTTCAGTGAGAATCTCAACAAAAAGAGATATTTGAAATGAAACAACTAACTGATAGTTCTGGAATATTATCATAACATGACATGCCAAATATATGACATTGAAAGCATCATGTCAAATATCAAACAGAACTTGTTTTAGTGCTCTAGTCTAAAAACACTCATTTATGTATGTGAACATTTGTGAATATGTGGATGTGAATATTCCAAACTATATATAGGTGACAAGTTCCCAAACCCCTGGAAAAAAAATATAATAAATAAGTGCATTGCATCTGACCCAACTTTGTTACAATGCATGATGCTATGCCTACAAAACGATGTCATTGTAGTGATTTGAATGTCTGGTAATATGATTTTAGTTGCCAATATCCTAAGCAGGCTGCTATATATTATGTTCAGCATAATAGATTAGTAAACTGTAAGATTAAATAGCTTATTGAGTTTTTAGCACTGAAAACCGAAACACTACATGACTAACTAAAGGCCAATTGTTCATGTATTTCAACAATGGCAGAAATGTTTTGATTTTAATAAATTGGTTATTATGGGTGATCCAAGGTTGCACCCACATCCATGAGAACAGCACTGGTAAATCATATATACTAAAGGCAACAGAGAAACATAAAAACAGAGTTTATGATATATTCTGCTAGCCAGGAATGCTCACATTGAGAAAATGATGCTAACATATCCACTTTTCTTCCAGTATTCCAATTCAAAAACAACAAAACCCTTTAATTCCACATACATCACCCTCTCAACCATGAGAAACAGGTGCATCAGATCTATTTGTACTAAATACAAACTATATTCTGTATGTAGATTATTACAGCAATTTTGCTATAGTTAAAATGTTTAAAAATACAAAATGTTTATTTTTTCTAGACATACAGTTCCAGACACATTGTAATTATACACTGACCTTCATTTTGCATCAGCAAAATTTGAAAGGCAGAAATGTACTTATTGATGCCTCATGATCCTTATCGATGCTGCACAATAGTCAGCAATTGCCTCTATTCTGCCTTCGACAGGTAACTGGGAATTATTCCACCTGTCCTAGCAAGATAAAAAAATAATTAAGTCACAAATACATAATAAACTGCACTGCAAAATGCTTTCCTGGACTGAGATCAGATCTTGATGCAAAGCTACAGATGATTTCACAAATGCCGCAAAATATCGCAAAAAACGCAGTGTCCTTACAGAAAAAAATTATGAATTACAAATAATATGCAAGATCAACATACACAATAGAACTTTGAGACTGTCCAACTGATACACTAGAAGGGAAATTCTCTATGGGAGTGTAGCACTTACCCCCGAAGGAGCGGCTGAATATTTGCTATTTCCGTAATTCATGTTTACTACTCAACCCTCGCAGCCCATAGATTTAAAAGTCCTTAAGTCACAGTCCTTAATGCTTTTTCTTAATGCTTTATTCATCAACATAAACTGGGATGGAAGAAGGACTTCCTTTGAGATGCTCTTCTGTTACATTGTCATCTTTCAATGAATCATACAGGAAAATCTGAGTACAATTGCGGACAGTCAAGACATCATTTTTCAATGATCTCGTCACTCTGAATAACTTCTTCATCTGGATAACTTTAAAAGAACGATCCATATCTCTACATGTGTGCTTGCAGCTTCACCGCTACCTTTTTACCACTACTTCCCACCGACATGGTACTTCCAAATTAGGCTAAAGGAGAGCAAATCTGAATAACTCCTCCCGCTTGACTGATTGGAATCCCGGGGCAATGCTGAACTCAAAGTCATAGGCCATCACTGCCCACCTCACTGACTTGTGCATCAACAACCCTCAGTCTCTGGCAGTACCTTTCCCTTGGGCCCTCACTCACATGATCGATAGTCCATGTGCCACTCAAACGATCAATCGCCCAGTTTCCTTCCGCTTTGTTGCTACTTCATCCGCAATGTTCCTCAGTTTCCTTTATCTCTTTGTGGCCCGTTCCCCTCCCCGCAGGAGCGGCCTACGACATCCACGACTACACGCGGCAAGATGTCATCTGTTCCTCCATGAGGACTGGATCTCCACCCTTCTCGCTAGGGTGAAGCTTCGTTGGCTTCCCTGGAGTGGAAAACCTCCAACTTCCCCTCCGGGAACCAGGCTGGCTCTCTCGCTCCTCAGAGCAGGTCTGGACTCGAACTCCCGGACACCATGTGACCCCCCTTTTTATATGAGAGTCCCGGGTCTACCAAGCAAATGATTGGCCGAGACAACACATAAACACCCGTCACTCAAATCAAGAAATCACACAATACAGGCCTGCTGCAAATAGCATCAGCCTGTCTAAATTTACCTGTATCAGAAAGATATCAAGAAAAGGTCACCTACATAAAAGTAGGTGCCCGCTACAGGAGTATTTTGTGTTTTGGTGTTATGTGATTTAATAGTTTAGGGTTGTTTAATAAACAGTTTGTTAGGATTTTGTTTTTCATTTTGACTATGATTTTATTTCCTTGTACAGGTATATCAGGGTTTTACCTATTAATAATATTTTGTCAGAATATTGGTTACATTATTTTATGAAGCTGTTAAGCTACCATTTTAGGAAAAACTGGTACAGAGGCAAGTTTGCAACTTTATTTTATGAAATTAGAAGCTGTTTGGACAGGAAGTAAATTCTGTATTTGAATATGTCACTCCTCGCTATCATTTTCAGTTTGTTTTATGTGATGTTATTGTATTTTGGTTCTTGCTGACCCTGCTAGAAATAGAAATATTTTAAAAGGGTCTTCCCCACATCTCAGTCAAGCTTGCTAGCCTGCACAGAATGCTGCTATCATTCACTTTCTTTCAGCAGTTGAAGTTTATATAATATAAATGACATTGGTCTGGTAGATGAAAGACTGTAGGCTCTAGTGCAGGTTAGAAGGATTCAAATAAAACTAATAACAAAAATATTAAAGAATCAATGTGCAGGGGTCTCATTTAAATAACCTAACTATTGTGGCATGAGAATCATGAAAATGAATTATGATTTAGTAATATTTATGGGGAAAGAAAACAGCCCTGACATCATATCATATACAGAATGTCCTTGAAACCTAAGATATTTCATGTCCAGCTATTTAAAATGTCATTTGCATTCATTGCCCTGAACATAAAATGTCTTCTTTCTTAAGTGATATTTTTTCCACTTCTTCTAATGCCACGTACACACGATTGGGATTTTGGTCGGAAAAAGATACAATGGCTTTTCCGACGGGATTCCGCTCAAGCTTGCCTTGCATACACACGGTCACACAAAATTTCGCTGAACTTTCGACCGTCAAGAACGCGGTGACGTACAACACTACGACGAGCCGAGAAAATTAAGTTCAATGCTTCCGAGCATGCGTCGAATTGTTTCCGAGCATGTGTAGGAATTTTGCGCGTCGGAATTGCTACAGACGATCGCATTTTCAGATAGGAACTTTTTCCGACTGAAAAAATGAGAACATGCTCTCAATCTTTTGCTGGCAGGAATTCCACCAGCAAAAGTCCGATGGCGCATACACACGGTCGCATTTTCCGACCAAAAGCTCTCATCGGTCTTTTGCTGGCCAAATTTCCGATCGTGTGTATGCGGCATAATTCTTACAATTGATTATGAATGTTAAAGATATAAAATTAAGAGAAGAAATTGTGTAATCGTGGGGCTGCTGGGCCCTTTCTTTATAATTTTTCTATGGCTAACATTATTTCAAAGATGAGGTCCTATTCCTCAAACAGGGATGGCTCTTCAGGGTAGAGTAAAAGCCAGAAAGAGTTTAACTTCCAGTCTGAGAGAGGTGGCCTGTGGGACCAGTAGAGAATGACTCAACATGGTGAATGTTCTTAAAGTAGGTTCAGGAGATAGCCAGTATCTATAATAAGCATAGGAAGGAGTGTTCTCCTTAATAAGATAATATGTAATGTGTGACATAACATTGTGGATATAGGAAAACAAGAAAATACACACAAATCAGTAATTTGTATTTCCAGGTATCTACCATTCAGACAGCCTCCATAACTCTACCAAATCTGGTTGGGTTATCTCTGGGAGACTCACAGGTAGGTAGATATTGACAGTCTAGGGCTAGGTTTAATACTGAGTTGAAGTCTCAAAACCATATTGCCATCACAGATGGCTGTTTTGAAATGAAAGCTATTCCATCTTGGGTCACTGACATAGTGAATGGTGGTAGAGCATAGAAAAAAATGAGTAATATAGGTTGTTGGTATTCGGACACATACATCTACCCTGCTGGTCCAGTATGGAGTCTAAAATATTTGACTACACCATCTTTGGTGTAGAGCAGTGGTCTCCAAACTGTGGCCCTTTGCTTGCTTTTGTCTGGCCCTTGGGGCACTATTTTCATCCACTAATACCAAAAATGTGACATAATCCCCCCCAAAATACCAATGAAATGGCAGAATTCCTCCCAATGGCACCAAAGATGGGGCACAATGACATTATTGATGGGCACAAGTCCTCCATATGACACCATTGATGGGGAATATTTCCTCTCAATGACACCAATGATGGGACATTGTTTTTCCCACTGGCGTTGAGACCTTTTCTACTGCTAATGCCCACAGATTCCCCCCCTTTGTGCCATAGTGTTGCTAGTGGTGATAGGAGTGGACCAAAAGGGGGAAGGAGTGGCCTATTGACCTGACACAGGTTTGCATAAACCATCTTACAGTAGTAAGGTGATCTAACAAGATCATAAGTATAAGGTAGCCATACACACATAAAAAAACAGGAAAACCATAGTAACATCCATAATCTACCCTGATTTGCAGATTTTCCAACTAGAGGAGTAGGAGTTCTGGGAGTACTGGCATGGATTCTGAGAGTAGTGTAACATGTGCAGGCAGGGAGAGTATAAAAAATGGTTGTCACGCTCAATCTGTCATATAGGAGTGTTACGGGTTCTGATGGTGGACAACAGGTGATAAGCGGTCGCCTATTAGTCCACCTTGGATTGAGGAAAAGGTGATCAGGGACAAGATGGTCTCAATTGTATTCAGGTAGCAAGGCTTAGAGTCATGTGCAGTTATACTTGCCAAGTTGCCATTAAAGCAGGCATGCGGCCAGAAGAAAGGGGAGGGGAATCTAGTGTAATAAATCCAAGGATAGTAGTAAAAAGAGGCAGGTACTCACAGAAACGATTGTAAGGTTGTTGATTAAGTATGACTCTGATGATGCAGGTTGAATTGCTCCAGCTATTGGAAGACCTCTTCAGGACATATAAAGAAGGTGGAATCGGCGCTATTAATGTCCTGCAGTCTCACTGGTACAGAATTGCAAAGCTGCTATTCCGTTTTGGTGAATTTAGCATATGGTTTTTTATCTAGGTCTGGAAAGATTGCTACAGTGATGTTATGAAGTGAAATATTGGTCAAGTCTTTGGTAACATGGAGGAATATGTCCCTGGCTTTATGATTTAGCATTTTGGTAATGAACATTCTCAGTTCAACCCCTGAAAATGTGGTTGAGAGTTTTTTTCTTCTAGGTAGTGGAAAGAGGAGTTTTCAAGGAAATCCATGCGATCTGACCCGCCAGCCAATAAATCTACAGCTGCAGCTTCGCAAATGGTTCTTGAGGTCATCTTGGCATTGTAAAAGGGCTCGTGTTTGTGACTGCTGCTGTTAGGATATGTGCTGTAAGGGTGGCAGTTGATTCTTTGCAATGCTAAGCTAAGTCTTGGTTTCAGTGATCCTCTCATGTAGTGGCAGTAGTTCCTGTTGAGTGAGGGAAATGTCCACCTTCGCCTCCTCCAGTTTAGTAGTCAGAGTATGCTGACAGAGTGAAATATAGTACCTATGAAGACTTTTTCAGTGTCTGCAGTGTTGTGCTCTGAGCCAGGTGTGGCGGGATCTCACTTTCTGCTGTTGCCAGAAGGCTGCAATTTTTGTCTCTGCCCCAAAATTTGTTGTTTTTTGCACTAAGCTACAAGGGTTGTTTCAATAGATACATGATAGGGAAATGGTTTAATGAATTCAGTTGAGTTCACAGAGCTGGTAAAAGTTAATGTAGCTGTTGGAAACTTGTGCAAGATCAGGTGCTAGCCACGTCTTATTACTTGCTGTGCCAAGCCATGTCCCCATGGCTCATATATTTTAATGAAAAATTACAGTGAGGAAAAAGTTCCAGTAACAGCATGTAAGAACTAGGTGATGAAAATATTTTGTGTTTTTTTTTCTGTGACCTTAAGAAGAATGTTTACTCAAATTTAAATTTGAAAATTGAAACAATTGGAACCCAATCCCATATCTGAAAACAACTAAAGTAAACTAGCTGAGATTTAATTGGTTTGTGGTTTTATGTTGCAGTAAATGGGTCTTCGGTTTAATTCTTACTAAAAGCTATTGACCTGATGTTTGAGTGAAAGCAAAGACACACACTCATGTGTGCACTGTTGGCCGAGTGGAAAGAGAGTAGGCAATTAAATTCTCTGTCACAATAAATCCATAAGATGGAAGTTCATAAGAACAACATTAGGAGCAAGTTGCAATCACAAGGGGTGCTGGCTTTAGATGGCTGCAGGCTCAGGTACAAACTAGAAGGGAGTCTGTGAAAATGCAAAACAAAGAGAGAGCAGCACCATCTAAGTGCAGCAATGTGATGACATTTATTCCAAAGATGACAATTAAAAACTCACAGAATAAACAAGGTAACAGCGCATGTAGAAATATATGGTGATTCATCCACTCCTGGGGAGGACAAGCTGCAATCAGGAGGAGAGAAAGCAACTGGTTCTGTCTGCGCTGGTGTCCCATCGCTTCCAGGGACTGTGAGCTCAGATGCAGTTGCTGACGTCACATCTGGATGAAGAGAGGAGTGGGGAGTTGCGTGCGTTCAGAGCATGTGTGATGCTTCATCAGGCATGAGATGCAGCCATATTGGAAGAGGTATAACTAGAGAATCTAATTGACCGGATGTATCGACGCAGTACCATGGTAACCGCTCACAGTTAACCCATGCTTAAATTGTATGTGCTGAAGGGAAGAATAGTACAGAAATTGCACAGAAGGAACTAGTATCTAAAAACGACATTAAAACCCTTATAAAGTTTAAAACCTCTGAAGGCATCTACTGTAAGAACATATTAAGACATGTACAGTTAATATAACACAATAAAAATATTAATGATAAAGAGGACAATGAAAGATTGATATACAGCTTAAAATGAGGGAACGTTAAAAAAAAAGTGGGAAAGTAAAAAAAAAAAAAAAAACAATAATAATTAAAAAATAAATAACTAAATACCCTGGCAGAATTTATGATTTCTTGGCCATTATTCAGAGAATGAATGATAACACAAAAACTTTTCTTTCACTCATGCTTAGTGTTTGGCTGAAGCCATTTATTATCAATCAACTGTGTTTACTCTTTTTTAATCATAATCACAACAGAAACTAGCCAAATGGCCCTGATCAAAAGTTTACATATCTTGGTGATTTTGGCCTAACAACATGCACGCAAGTTGACACAAAGGGGTTTGAATGGCTATTAAAGGTAACCATCCTCACCTGTGATCTGTTTCCTTGTAATTAGTGCGTGTGTGTGTATAAAAGGTCAATGAGTTTCTGGACTCCTGACAGACCCTTGCATCTTTCATCCAGTGCTGCACTGAGGTTTCTGGATTCTGAGTCATGGGGAGAGCAAAATAATTGTCAAAAGATTTGCGGGAAAAGGTAGTTAAACTGTATAAAACAGGAAAGGGATATAAAAAGAAATCCAAGGAATTGAGAATGCCAACCAGCAGTGTTCAAACTCTAATCAAGAATAGTGGAAAATGAGGGGTTCTGTTGAAACCAAACCACGGTCAGGTAGACCAACTAAGCTTTCGATCACATCTGCCAGGAAAATTGTTTGGGATGCAAAGAAAACCCACAAATAACTTCAGGTGAAATACACAACTCTCTAAAAACATGTGGTGTGGCTGTTTCAAGATGCACAATAAGGAGGCACTTGAAGAAAGATGGGCTGCATGGTCGAGTCGCCAGAAGAAAGGCATTACTACGCAAATACCACAAACTATCCCGCTTACAATATGCCAAACAGCACAGAGACAAGCTTCAAACCTTCTGGCACAAAGTCATTTGGAGTGATGAGACCAAAATTGAGCTTTTTGGCCACATCCATAAACACTTCATTTGGAGAGGAGTCAACAAGGTCTAGGATGAAAGTTACACCAATGCTACTGTGAAACACGAAGGTGAATCGCTGATGTTTTGGGGATGTGTGAGCTACAATAGGCACAGGAAATTTGGTCCACATTGATGGCAAGATGAATGCAGTATGTTATCAAAAAATACTGGAGGAACATTTGCATTCATCAGCCAGGAAACTGCGCATGGGACATACTTGGACATTCCAACATGACAATCATCCAAAACACAAGGCCAAGTCGACCTGTCATTGGATACAGCAGAATAAAATGAAGGTTCTGGAGTGGCCATCTCAGTTTCCTGACCTCAATATCATTGAGCCACTCTGGGGAGATCTCAAACGTGCAGTTCATTCAAGACAGCCCACTTTACAGGAACTGGAGGTTTTTTGCCAAGAGGAATGGGTAGCTTTACCATCTGAGAAGATAAAGAGCCTCATCCACAAATACCATAAAAGACTTCAAGCTGTCATTGATGTTAAAGGGGGCAATATACGGTATTAAGAACTGGGGTATGTAAACTTTTGATTAGGGTCATTTGGGTAATTTCTGTTGTAATTATAATTTAAAAAGAGTAAACACAGTTGATTGATATCAAGTGGCTACAGCGGGGGGTGGAGAGGCAGGAGGAAAAAGTAGAAAAAACAAGTGAAAAGAACAAAAAGAAGGGAAGGTGGAAGAAAACAAGGAAATCCACTGATCAATGGGGGTACATAAAGTACCTACTATTGCAGGGTGTCTGGGAGAGAAATAGGACCGTAACGGTCCTTAACCTAAAATAATTTATAGTAACAGGTATTAGCTGAGTAATTGGTGTGAAATACATGTGATACACATGATAGCACAATAGGTTAATAGTGGATGGTGAAGTAGGTAATGATGATGAATATTGGCAGGTGTAGGGGGAGCTAATATATTCATGGAACTGCTGGATGGTGATGATTAAAGTAGGGGGTTGATTTCTAGTTCCTCATGCAGCCCACCGGGGTTTTGCTGGCGACTTGAGTACTGCTTTGATGCAACTTTGAAGCGAGGGAGGGGCTATACCATAGGGAATGACTGTGTAATTTTCCTGTAATTTTGGATCCAAATTACGTAGTGACATAGTAGTAAAGGTTGAATAAAGACAATAGTCCATCCAAAACTCTCCGCTGCCACCACCAATTGTGAAAGAGAGTTCCGCATCCTTATTGCCATGACAGTGAAAACCCCCCTGCACAGTTTTAGGTTAAACCGCTTCTCCTCCAATCTTATTGGGTGGCTCTGTGTCCTCTTACACCTCTGATATTGAATTGTTTTTTTCCTATTTTGGAATCACCATTGAGGCATTTGTAAATCGCTATCATGTCCCCTCTCAAGCATCGCTTCTCCAGCGAGAACAAATTTTGTGCCTGTAGTTGTAACTCGTAATTGAGGTCCTCTAGCCCCCTTATTAATTTTGTTGCCCTTCTCTGGACTCTCTCCAGCTCCAGCACATCCCTTCTTAGGACTGATGACCAGAACTGGATGGAATACTCAAGAGGTGGCCTAGCAAGAGTTTATAAAGTGGCAGGACTATAGATTTATCTCTGGAGTAGGGATGAGCTTCGTGTTCGAGTCGAACCCATGTTCGACTCGAACATCGACTGTTCGCCCGTTCGCCGAATTGCGAACGATATGGGCCGTTCGCGCCAAATTCGTGTGGCGCGTCAGGGCCCATAATTCACTACGGCATCGCAGTGCATTGCTGGCTGATGATTGGCCAACCATGCACTATGACCCGCATGCTTGGCCAATCACAGCGCCGTCTGAACAGAGAGCCGTAATTGGCCAAAGCCAAGGAGGCTTTGGCCAATTATGGCTCAGGGGATTTAGCACACGCCCCACACTATATAAGGCCGCCTGCACGGCGGCCCTGTGTAGTGTGTGTTCCGGCGTTCATAGATAGAGAGAGAGAGAGACAGACAGTGTCATTTGATTTGAGTTAGATAGATTAGGCAGAACAGTCAGTCACTTAGCTGCACTTACAGTGTATTGTGTATATATATGCATCCCAGGTGTTGCATATATATATATATATACACTGTATTCAGTTTAGCTAGATCCGTTCCTGTTATATTCTTACTGACAGGCAGGCTTGTCTTGTTACAGTATTTACAGCTACCTGAAGAAAATTGCTGGTGTTCTCTTGATCCTATTAGTACCACAGTCAGGCAGCTAGACTATTTACAGTTAGTGCAGTGCGTCCTGCTCACAGTGTTCAGCTAAAACTACAAGTTAGTGTGGTGCGTCCTGCTCACAGTGTTCAGCTAAACCTACAAGTTAGTGTGGTGCGTCCACCTCACAGTGTTCAGCTAAACCTACAAGTTAGTGCGGTGCGTCCTGCTCACAGTGTTCAGCTAAAACTACAAGTTAGTGCGGTGCGTCCACCTTACAGTGTTCAACTAAACCTAGAAGTTAGTGCGGTGCATCCTGCTCACAGTGTTCAGCTAAAACTACAAGTTAGTGCTGTGCGTCCTCCTCACAGTGTTCAGCTAAACCTACAAGTTAGCGTAGTGAGACCTCTGCACAGTGTTCATCTAAAGCTACAAGTTAGTGTAGTGCGTCCTGCTCACAGTGTTCAGCTAGATCCGTTCCTGTTATCTTCTTACTGACAGGCAGGCTTGTCTTGTTACAGTATTTACAGCTACCTGAAGAAAATTGCTGGTGTTTTTTTGATCCTATTAGTACCACAGTCAGGCAGCTAGACTATTTACAGTTAGTGCAGTGCGTCCTGCTCACAGTGTTCAGCTAAAACTACAAGTTAGTGTGGTGCGTCCACCTCACAGTGTTCAGCTAAACCTACAAGTTAGTGCGGTGCGTCCTGCTCACAGTGTTCAGCTAGATCCGTTCCTGTTATCTTCTTACTGACAGGCAGGCTTGTCTTGTTACAGTATTTACAGCTACCTGAAGAAAATTGCTGGTGTTCTTTTGATCCTATTAGTACCACAGTCAGGCAGCTAGACTATTTACAGTTAGTGCAGTGCGTCCTGCTCACAGTGTTCAGCTAAAACTACAAGTTAGTGGGGTACGTCCACCTCACAGTGTTCAGCTAAATCTAGAAGTTAGTGCGGTGCATCCTGCTCACAGTGTTCAGCTAAAACTACAAGTTAGTGCTGTGCGTCCTGCTCACAGTGTTCAGCTAAACCTACAAGTTAGTGTAGTGAGACCTCTGCACAGTGTTCATCTAAAGCTACAAGTTAGTGCAGTGCGTCCTGCTCACAGTGTTCAGCTAAAACTACAAGTTAGGGGGGTACGTCCACCTCACAGTGTTCAGCTAAACCTACAAGTTAGTGGGGTGCGTCCTGCTCACAGTGTTCAGCTAAACCTACAAGTTAGTGTGGTGCGTCCACCTCACAGTGTTCAGCTAAACCTACAAGTTAGTGCGGTGCGTCCTGCTCACAGTGTTCAGCTAAAACTACAAGTTAGTGAGGTGCGTCCACCTCACAGGGTTCAGCTAAACCTAGAAGTTAGTGCGGTGCGTCCTGCTCACAGTGTTCAGCTAAAACTACAAGTTAGTGCTGTGCGTCCTCCTCACAGTGTTCAGCTAAACCTACAAGTTAGCGTAGTGAGACCTCTGCACAGTGTTCATCTAAAGCTACAAGTTAGTGCAGTGTGTCCTGCTCACAGTGTTCAGCTAGATCCGTTCCTGTTATCTTCTTACTGACAGGCAGGCTTGTCTTGTTACAGTATTTACAGCCACCTGAAGAAAATTGCTGGTGTTCTTTTGATCCTATTAGTACCACAGTCAGGCAGCTAGACTATTTACAGTTAGTGCAGTGCGCCTGCTCACAGTGTTCAGCTAAAACTACAAGTTAGTGTGGTGCGTCCACCTCACAGTGTTCAGCTAAACCTACAAGTTAGTGCGGTGCGTCCTGCTCACAGTGTTCAGCTAGATCCGTTCCTGTTATCTTCTTACTGACAGGCAGGCTTGTCTTGTTACAGTATTTACAGCTACCTGAAGAAAATTGCTGGTGTTCTTTTGATCCTATTAGTACCACAGTCAGGCAGCTAGACTATTTACAGTTAGTGCAGTGCTTCCTGTTCACAGTGTTCAGCTTAAACTACAAGTTAGTGGGGTACGTCCACCTCACAGTGTTCAGCTAAACCTAGAAGTTAGTGCGGTGCGTCCTGCTCACAGTGTTCAGCTAAAACTACAAGTTAGTGCTGTGTGTCCTGCTCACAGTGTTCAGCTAAACCTACAAGTTAGTGTAGTGAGACCTCTGCACAGTGTTCATCTAAAGCTACAAGTTAGTGCAGTGCGTCCTGCTCACAGTGTTCAGCTAGATCCGTTCCTGTTATCTTCTTACTGACAGGCAGGCTTGTCTTGTTACAGTATTTACAGCTACCTGAAGAAAATTGCTTGTGTTCTTTTGATCCTATTAGTACCACAGTCAGGCAGCTAGACTATTTACAGTTAGTGCAGTGCGTCCTGCTCACAGTGTTCAGCTAAAACTACAAGTTAGTGGGGTACGTCCACCTCACAGTGTTCAGCTAAACCTACAAGTTAGTGGGGTGCGTCCTGCTCACAGTGTTCAGCTAAACCTAGAAGTTAGTGCGGTGCGTCCTGCTCACAGTGTTCAGCTAAAACTACAAGTTAGTGCTGTGCGTCCTGCTCACAGTGTTCAGCTAAACTTACAAGTTAGTGTAGTGAGACCTCTGCACAGTGTTCATCTAAAGCTACAAGTTAGTGCAGTGCGTCCTGCTCACAGTGTTCAGCTAGATCCGTTCCTGTTATCTTCTTACTGACAGGCAGGCTTGTCTTGTTACAGTATTTACAGCTACCTGAAGAAAATTGCTGGTGTTCTTTTGATCCTATTACTACCACAGTCAGGCAGCTAGACTATTTACAGTTAGTGCAGTGCGTCCTGCTCACAGTGTTCAGCTAAACCTACAAGTTAGTGCTGTGTGTCCTGCTCACAGTGTTCAGCTAAAACTACAAGTTAGTGTGGTGCGTCCTCCTCACAGTGTTCAGTTAACCTACAAGTTATTTTTTTGCGAGCTCTGCACAGTGTTCAGCTAAAGCTACCTGTAGAAGGTTGGTGGTGTTTTCCTGATCCTATCACTACCGCAGGCAGCTAAAAAAGCTACAAGTTAGTTTTTTGCGAGCTCTGCACAGTGTTCAGCTAAAGCTACCTGTAGAAGGTTGGTGGTGTTCTCATACTACAGGCAGGCAGTTGATTTTGCTAGCTGCAGTATCAGTATATATATATATATATGTATATCCCAGCTTAGTGCAGCTACAGGCCATTAGTATGTTTGGAAGGCCAAGAAGGAGAGGCAGACAGTCACAAGCCAATAAGAGAGGGCAAGCAGGCTCTGTGTCTAGTGCTGGTAGTGGAGACGGTGCATCCTCATCAGCACGTGGCCGTGGGACACGCTTGGCCTTTTTTTCGGCAGCTGGCCGTGTTGAGCCACAACATGCGGAAGACTTGGTCGAGTGGATGACCAAGCCGCCCTCATCCTCCTCATCCTCTCTCACCCATGCCCAGGGTACTTTGTCTGGCAAAGCAGCGGCCTCTTCCCTTGGCTCAATGTCATCAGTGACTCCTTCCCTAGACCCACCATGTCCTCCTGAGGAGTCCCTCGAACTGTTTGACCACAGTGTTGGGTACATGCTCCAGGAGGATGCCCAGCTTTTGGAAGGCTCTGATGATGATACTGAGCTCGATGAAGGCAGTAACGTGAGCACGGACAGAGGGGGTGCCCAAGAAGGACAGCAATCTGGCAGTCATGCTCCCCCTGCTGCAGCATACTGCCAGGTTTGCTCCAGTGATGAGGAGGGAGGGGATGATGAGGTCACTGACTCAACGTGGGTGCCTGATAGGAGAGAGGAGGAGGAGGAGGCGGCACATCACCAACGAGGCAGGATGCCCTCCAGGGGCCAGCCTAAGGGCAGCACCTTGACTGCATCACACCCCAAAGCTCTACATGTGCAGGGCGCTGCAGTCTCTGCGCGTTATTCAAAATTTTTTTGGTGTGGGCCTTTTTTGAGACGAGTGCATCAGATCGCACCGTTGCTATTTGCAACATATGTCTCAAGCGTATCTCGCGTGGCCAAAACATCTCCCGCTTGGGTACCACATGCTTGACCAGACATATGTTAACCTGCCATGCAGTTCGTTGGCAAGCATATCTAAAAGACCCACACCAAAGAACAAAGAGGACCTCTGCTTGCTCCTCATCAGCTGAGATCTCCAACCCCACTATACCTTCAGTCCTCTCTGAGACCTGCACTGAGAGGAATGAAGGTGTAGAATTAGGTGTGTCACAGCCAAGTACTTGTGGGCAATCTGCTTTTGGTACACCGACGTCAGATTGTACCAGGCAAATTTCCCTGCCCCAGCTGCTGCACCGCCGAAAGAAGTTTGCTCCCAGCCATCCACATGCCCAGCGGTTGAATGCTAGCTTGGCAAAATTGCTAGCACTTCAACTGCTGCCTTTTCAGTTGGTAGACCCTGCCCCCTTCCGTGAGTTTGTGGAATGTGCGGTTCCTCAGTGGCAGGTACCCAAACGCCACTTTTTCTCAAGGAAGGCGATTCCGGCTCTCTGCCGGCATGTGGAAGGCAATGTCCATGCCTCGCTGGACAGGTTGGTCAGCGGTAAGGTGCATATTACCGCTGACTCATGGTCCAGCAGGCATGGACAGGGATGTTACCTAAGTTTCACGGCGCATTGGGTGACTCTGCTGGCAGCTGGGAAGGATGCAGGACAAGGGGCAGTAGTGTTGGAGGTTGTTCTGCCACCACGCCTCCAAAATGCTAATGATTGTGACACACCTCTCTCCTCCATCCCCTCCTCTTCCTCCATGGCCTCTTCCTGTGCTTTGTCCTCGGAACCAGCGGTGCTCCGTAGCCGTTCAAGGGGCTACGCAAGTACGCAGGCCAAAAGATGCCATGCGGTGCTTGAGCTGGTGTGCTTGGGGGACAGGAGCCACACTGGGGCAGAGGTTCTGTCAGCTCTGCAGGGGCAGGTTCAGAGGTGGTTGACGCCACGCCAACTTAAGGCAGGAATGGTGGTTTGTGACAATGGCACCAACCTCCTCTCTGCCCTCCGACAGGGACAAATGACCCATGTGCCCTGTTTGGCTCACGTCCTTAACTTGGTGGTGCAGCGGTTCTTCGGCAGGTACCCGGGCTTACAGGATGTCCTGAGGCAGGCCAGGAAAGTCTGTGTGCATTTCCGCCGGTCATATAATGCCAGTGCTCGGCTGACGGACCTCCAAAAGGAGTTTAACCTGCCCAAGAACTGCCTAATCTGTGACATGCCCACCAGGTGGAACTCAACGTTGGCCATGCTGCAGCGGCTACACAGGCAGCAGAGGGCCATCAATGAGTACCTGTGCGACTATGGCACCAGGACAGGGTCAGTGGAGCTTGTTTTTTTTTCCCCACGCCAGTGGGCCATGATCAGGGATGCATGCACTGTCCTGTCACCATTTGAGGAGGCCACGAGGATGGTGAGCAGTGACAGTGCATGCACCAGTGACACTGTCTCCCTTGTCCACCTGTTGGAGCACACGCTGCGTGGAATAGTGGACAGGGCACTTGAGGCAGAACAGAGGCAGGAAGAGGAGGACTTCCTTAGCTCTCAAGGCCCCCTTTATCCAAACAGTATTCTTGCGTGCCCGCCGATCACACAGGAAGAGGAGGAGGAGGAGGAGGAGGAAGATTGTGTCAGTATGGAGGTGGAGCCTGGCACTCAGCATCAGCAGCAGTCTTTAAGGGATCAGTCCCAAGAAACACATGGACTTGTACGTGGCTGGGAGGAGGTGGCTGCGGACCATGTCGTCCTTAGTGACCCAGAGGACTCCGGACCAAATGCCTCAGCAAACCTACGCTGCATGGCCTCCCTGATCCTGCAAAGCCTGCGTAAGGATCCTCGTATTCGTGGTATCAAGGAGAAGGACCAATACTGGCTGGCAACCCTCCTTGATCCACGTTACAAGGGTAAGGTTGCGGACCTTATCTTGCCATCGCAGAGGGAGCAGAGGATGAAACATCTTCGGGAGGCCTTGCAGAAAGGTCTGTGCAACGCGTTCCCAGAGACTGGGAGGTTACAAACTCCTGTTTCTGGACAACGTGTTGCTGAGGCTTCGGTCAGTCAAAGAAGGAGCGGTGGAGAAGGTGGCCGTCTGACCGATGCGTTCAGACAATTTTTTGGTCCGCAGCCCCAAGGTATGATCGGTTCCAGCAACCATCGCCAGCGTCTGTTTTACATGGTGCAGGAATACCTAGGGGCAAGATCTGACTTGGACACCTTTCCCACCAAAAATCCTCTGGGTAACTGGGTCTTGTGGATGGATCACTGGCCAGAGCTTGCACAGTATGCAATTGAGCTACTGGCCTGTCCTGCATCCAGCGTTCTTTCGGAACGCACATTCAGTGCTGCTGGAGGCTTTGTAACCGATCACAGGGTGCGTCTCTCCACCGACTCGGTCGATCGACTGACCTTCATAAAAATGAATCAGTCTTGGATCACCACCAGCTACCAAGCACCTGATGCTGATGTAACCGAATAATTTTTTTTGAAATCTCAGATCCCTTCAAAGACTGCCTATGCTGATGCTGAGTGACTATCCCTGAGTAATTATCCTTTTCCTCCTCAATCATCACGCTGATAGCTTGTAAGAACATTTTTGGTTCTGGGCGCCACCACCAGTGCCTAAGGCCCAATTTTTCAGCCCCTGTTTAACAGGGGTGTGTAATTACAATTTTTGATGCAATACTTTGCAGCAGGGCTCGTTTCTGCATTACAACTAGAGTATCTGTGAGGGGTTGCAGTGTTGTGGCACCAGCACCAGTGCCTAAGGCCCAATTTTTCAGCCCCTGTTTAACAGGGGCATGTAATTACAATTTTTGATGCAATACTTTGCAGCAGGGCTCATGTCTGCGTTCCAACTAGAGTATCTGTGAGAGGTTGCAGTGTTGTGGCACCAGTGCCTAAGGCCCAATTTTTCAGCCCCTGTTCAACAGGGGCATGTAATTACAATTCTTGATCTAATATTTCACAGCAGGGTCCATTTCTGCACCCACCAAGAGCGAGTGAGGACTTACAGTGTTGTGGCACCACCACCACCAAAGGCCCAATTTTTCTGCCCTTGTTCAACAGGGGCATGTAATTACAATTCTTGATCTAATATTTCACAGCAGGGCCCTGTGAGGGCTTACAGTCTTGTGGCCACAACAACACCTAAGGCCCAAATTTCTGCTGAGTATATAGGGCAGGCCCCTACTTTCAAACATCTAACTTACAAATGACTCCTACTTGCAAACGGAAGGAGACAACAGGAAGTGAGATGAAATCTACCCCTAGGAAGGGAAATTCTCTCCTGTAAGAGTTAATATGGGAAAAACATTTCTCCTTTCCACTGATGCTTTCCAATCCTTGTTCCACCAAAAACCCCAAATTTTCAAAAAACATTTGTCATTGGGACAAAAAGTGAGGTGAAATCTTCTGAAGAGGAGGAAAGACAGCAAAACAAATGTCACAGGGGTGATAACCCTTCCCTATGTTTTCCAAAAAGCTTAAAAAAGATTTTTTGGCTGGAGCTAAACACGTTAAAAATGTACCCGTTAAAAATTACAAACAGATTCTACTTAACAACAAACCTACAGTCCCTGTCTTGTTTGCACCGCCTGTATACTGCTGTTCAGAGTATATAGGGCCTGGTGGCCCCACACCTTTCCTTATTTTAATTTGGGTGCGGGCTTCCCCTTAATATCCATACAAGACCCAAAGGGCCTGGTAATGGTCTGGGGGATACCCATGCCGTTTGTCTCACTTATTTTCATCCATATTGCCAGGACCCGACATTACATTAAACCCGCAAGCAGTTTTAAATGAGATTTTTTCCTTTAAAAATGACATTTTGTGCAGGGACTGTTCTAAACACGGGAAACACGCGCCACTTTACAGGCATACTATAGACACACCCCAGGTACGATATTTAAAGGAATATTTCACTTTTTTTTTTTTTTTACTTTAAGCATCATTAAAATCACTGCTCTCGAAAAAACGGCCGTTTTTAAAAGTTTTTTTTGCAACGATACAAGTCCCCTGGGGTAGGACCCGGGTCCCCAAACCCTTTTTAGGACAATACCATGCAAATTAGCCTTTAAAATGAGCACTTTTGATTTCGAACGTTCGAGTCCCATAGACGTCAATGGGGTTCTAACGTTCGTGCGAATTTTCGGTCCGTTCGCAGGTTCTGGTGCGAACCGAACCGGGGGGTGTTCGGCTCATCCCTACTCTGGAGTATATCCCCTTTTTTTATACATTTCTACATTTCTGTCAGCTTGGTATCTGCAGCTTATGATTGCATGCTATTGCTCAGTCTGTTATCTACTAGGACTCCCAGATCTTTCTCCATCCTTGATTCCCCCAGATGTTCTCACCCTAGTGAGTAGTTTGCGTTTATGTTTTTAGCCCCCAAGTGCATTACTTTACATTTCTCCACATTAAACCTCATCTGCCATGTAGTTGCCCACCCCATTATTTTGTTCAGGTCCTTCTGTAAAATTTCTATATCCTGATGTGAAGTTATTGTCCTACTTATCTTCCGCAAAAATGGAGATTGAGCTATTTTTCCCATCCCCTATACCATTTATGAATAAATTAAACTATTGACTATCACATCAATATAGATGAGAATCCAACCTGAAGGCAACTTACATTAAAGTCTATGGGCACAAGTCGCAAAGAAGTCGCCTTGAAGTAGTGCAGGAATCTTTTCTAAAGTCGGAGCGACTTCAGTAGTGTTAATTAAGACAGCTCTCATTGACTACCATGGGATTTCACATGTCACATGACTTGGGGTCTCACAAGTCAGATCCCAAGTCACAGCAGTGAACCGAGCCTAACTCATCTAGCCTGCAAAGAAGCAACACATGCAAGCAATTGAAAATGTCACTGCTCTACTGTATCCTGCATAGTGATACTGTCACTGGCAGAGACATGATTGCTATTGTGATACAGCCCGAACACTAAACTCCCAATCATATACTGTAAGTGCAGTAACATTTTGCCCCTTATGAGGAGAGTTTGGTAATGGCTTGTGTTTTCTATGCCTGTTTTCTCTAATAAAATTTCATAAAAAACTCATATAAGGATCTCTTGAATGAACACATAACTAAGTTAAATAGTAATATTTAATATGTGGCTACACTTTTGTATCAAATCAATATAAAATTACCCCTCAAACAGAATGACAAGGTTGTTCAGGCTGAGCATATTCATAATATTCCAGCGTATGCACAAATGAAAATCAGTGATATAATTCAAAGAAACAATACTTTCATGTCTGGGTTGTAGGAAAAAGACATATGTGAAAATGTAGACCTTAAAAAAAGCACTGTGTATAATCTGCAAAGAAAATGTCTATAGGGCTCCTATAGTCTACAGCAGGGCCACTTTGAGCACACAGAAGTGATTTGTGTGGGGATTATGTGCAACGGAGTCGCCCGCATTTAATAGCATCTGTTAAAAACAGGGGTTTTTTTTATTATTGTTGAATGCAAGTGTAAAACCAGTGTGCTGTTTGTTATATAGAGACACTACATCTAATGCCTAGCTAATGCATCTGTTGCCTAGCTGTGCATGGAGACGAGTGAGGGGAAGATGGCGCCCACTCGTCTCCATGACACTGCAGGGTGGAAGCGACGTCAAAACGTCACTTCCACTCCATACGTCTTAAAGGCACATTTTTTTCAAGGTCATTTTTTTAAATTACTTTTTTTTTTTCATTGCATTTTAGTGTAAATATGAGTTCTGAGGTCTTTTTGACCCCAGATCTCATATTTAAGAGGACCTGTCATGCTTTTTTTATTACAAGGGATGTTTACATTCCTTGTAATAGGAATAAAAGTGACACAATTTTTTTTTTTAAAACAGTGTAAAAATAAATAAAATCATGTAAAATAAATAAGAAAAATTACTTATTTTTTTCTTTTAAAACGCCCTGTCCCGACGAGCTTGCACGCAGAAGCGAAGGCATACATGAGTAGTGCCCGCATATGAAAACAGTGGTCAAACCACACATGTGAGGTATCGCCGCGATCGTTAGAGCGAGAACAATAATTCTAGCCCCAGACCTCCTCTGTAACGCAAAACATGCAACCTGCAGAATTTTTTAAACGTCGCCTATAGAGATTTTTGAGGGTAAAAGTTTGACGCCATTCCACGAGCGGGCGCAATTTCGAAGTGTGACATGTTGGGTATCAATTTACTCAGCGTAACATTATCTTTCACAATATGAAAAAAAAATTGGGCTAACTTTACTGTTGTCTTATTTTTTTATTCAAAAATTGCATTTTTTCCAGAAAAAGCACGCTTGTAAGACCGCTGCGCAAATACGGTGTGAAAAAAGTATTGCAATGACCGCCATTTTATTCTCTAGGGTGTTAGGAAAAAAAATATATAATGTTTGGGGGTTCTAAGTAATTTTCTAGCAAAAAAAAACAGTTTTAAACATGGAAACACCTAAGTTCCAAAACGAAGCTGGTCCTTAAGTGGTTAAAATCAAGCTTTCTCATAGCTTACTCTCGATCAGCTCCTTGATGCTCTGTCACAGACTAAATCTGCCTTCTGCAGATATGCACACTCAGGCTGCCCCATGCAGCCCCTCTCATTCCTGGAAAGGAGTCCTCCTGACTCCTGGCACAGATCTCCTGTCTGTTGGGTGGAGCCCTAAACTACTGTCAGGTCCTAGATTATAATAGGTAGGAAAACACCTGCACACTCAGCCTGCTGATTCCTGGTAAAATCTGGACATAAGATTGGAGAAGCACTTTGAAGTCTCAGAGATCCAGCCCCGGGTCCTGGAATTAAAACCTGGAGAAAGATGAAAACACATCTTTCAAATGTTATGTTTACCTGCTTTGTTTAATGGTATTGCACAGAGCAATCCCTTACCTCCTCTTCTGGAGTTCCCCATTGGTGCTCCTTGGCTCCTTCTTTTTCTGTGGGTGCCCCCATAGTAAGTTGTTTGCTATGGGAGCACCCACATGGGTGCATTCCCAAACTGGGCTGTGTGCATCTATAGACACACACAGTGTGCCTCAGTCATGTCCCCTTCTCCCTCTTCAAAAGATTTGAATGACAGCAGCAGAGGCCAATGGCTCCTCCTGCTGCCTAAGTCTCCTGTGAGACCAAGAAGTGAAGGGAGAAAATCTGCAGCCGGGCACAGCACTGTTTTGCTGACAAGCTCAGGTAAGTTTTTGGGGAGGGGGGTAAGGGGGTCAGTTAGTAGTGGGAATTTTCCTTAAGGCAGGGATTGCAGTAAAGTAAAAACTCTTATGCCCCGTACACACGATCGGACATTCCGACAACAAAATCCATGGATTTTTTCCAACGGATGTTGGCTCAAACTTGTCTTGCATACACACGGTTACACAAATCTTGTCGGAAATTCCGAACGTCAAGAACCCGGTGACGTAAAATACGTACGACGAGCCGAGAAAAATGAAGTTCAATAGCCAGTGCAGCTCTTCTGCTTGATTCCGAGCATGCGTGGAACTTTGTGCGTCGGAATTTTGAACACACAATCTGAATTTACGACAACAGACTTTGTTGTCGGATAATTTGAGATTCAGATCTCAAATTTTGTGTGACGGAAATTCCGATGGAAAGTGTCTGATGGAGCCTACACACAGTCGGAATTTCCGACAACAAGCTCCCATCAAACATTTTCCGTTGGAAAACCTGACCGTGTTTACAAGGCATTACACTTTAGAACCACTTTAAGCCCCTCTTCCCTGATCTCAGAATACTAACAACTAGCATAGGGGTAATTGTACAGCATATATAAGTGTACATGGGTGCAAAGGGTTGTGTTTTCAGCATGGGGTGCACAGGTCTTCAGTGTATCCACTTGCAGGCAGTCCCATTCATGTCTATTGGGATGCAGAGACTGGTCCCCATTTGACAGCTGTGCAGTTGCAGGTGTGTCCCTAAATTTAGACTGTGTATTAGAGGACACACACCTACACCTGCACAGCTGTCAAATTGGGACCAGCAGTCCAGAGTCCATGCAGCATCTGAGTTCCAATGGACATGGATGGGACTGTCTGCACATGGATGTACGAAACATCTATGCATCCCATATGGGCAAACACAGCCCTCTGCGCAGATGTAGGTAGCTTAGGTATGCCCAATGTTACATAGTTACTCAGGTTGAAAAAAGACACAAGTCCACCTAGTTCAACCAAAAAAAAAACAAAAAAACATATTTACCCATATACACAACCCTATACCCACAGTTGATCCAGAGGAAGGCAAAAAACCCCAGCAAAGCATGATCCAATTTGCTACAGCAGGGGAAAACAATTACTTCTTGATGCCCAGAGAGGCAATTGGATATTACCTGGATCAATTTTGCCTATAAATGTTAGTACCCAGTTATATTATGTACACCTAGGAAAGAATCTGGGCCTTTTTAAAGCAATCTACTAAGCTGGCCAGAACCACCTTTGGAGGGAGTCTATTTCACATTTTAACAGCTCTTACTGTGAAGAAACCTTTCCCTATAGCTGAGCTCCTCCATGCCCCCTATCAGTTTGGTTGCCCTTCTCTGCACTTTCTCCAGTTCTCCGATATCCTTTCTGAGAACTGATACCCAAAACTGTACTGCATATCCCAGATGAGGTCTTACTAATGATTTGTACCCGGGCAAAATGATATCTCTCTCTCTGGAGTCCATACCCCTCTTAATACAAGAAAGGACTTTGCTCACTTTGGAAACTGCAGCTTGGCTTTGCATGTATATGAGGTCTTACTCTCACATCTTATACTACCACCACTACAGTGGTGTGTTAGTACAAAGGTGCAAAACCATCCATATGATGTCATTACAGGGGCCACCAAGGTCTCCATTCCACCAGAGTCTGGAGGAGGTATCCAAGAGGTTTCCCTATGTCTGGAGAAAGTGGCTTAAAGCACTCTCAAAAATCCCTCCTACTAACTTCAGCAGATTTTAGTCCTGTGCTGATAGCCAGCAAGAAGTGAGATTATCAGCGGTGACAACACTGATAACCCTCCTTCTCAGAATATCTCAAAATGGCACTGCACAAGATGACAACATTGCAGTGACATACAGTCAGGGCTTTTTTTCAGGGGGAACTTGGTGGAACTCGGTTCTACCACCTCTGGCTCAGACCCTCTGCTCCCTGCCCACCACTATCACTACTATCACTTGTAAACACAAAAGTCCGGTTTCTGTGTTTACAAGTGACAGCTCTACACTCTATGTGTAATGCAATCGTGGTATTTAATGGCCTTTAAGACCCTCATGCTGTTCGTGAAATTTGATTGACCACACCCACTATTTGATGTGATTTAGGGTGTGTGTGTAGGGGAGCAGTTTTGGGGGGTCGTGGTTGAGTTCCAGCAACTATTGTTTGAGAAAAAAAGCCCTGCTACAGTACTTCTCAACCGACTGTCCCAGAATTGGAACTAAATCCCAGCACTTTCAGGCCCACACTATGTTCCAGTATTCTAGTACCTGGTTCCTGGAAAACACTGCAGGGAAATATTGTCTGGCTATGAGCACACTGTGTTCCAGGAGATGGCAGGAAGTGGGCGGTCCTACATGGTATCCATCCAATGGTAGACTGAGAGCAGGACATGTGTGCAGTGTGCAAAAGAGATTCCCGCAATGCAGTGGGCTTGTCTTAAAGAAGTAAGAAACTCACACATGGATCCGGCCTGTTTACTAAGCAGAGTGAAGAGAGCAGGCAAAGAAAGATGGAGATCAGACTAAAGGGGAAGTGGAGTCAGGGCCGATCCAGGGGTCACAGACGCCTGGGTGCAAAAATATTTCTGGCGCCCCCACCTGGGCGTAGTGATCTTACCAACTCCTCCCCTTTCCAAATGTTTCTATGGCAATGACTCAAACACAGAGATGCTCCCCTAAGAAGTCTTCGTTACCCTGGAATCCCCCCATGATCTTTTAACAATAAAGGAAATACAGGAAGAGCGTACACTAATGAGACCTGAAGGGTAGTCTCTCTGATGCACACAGAGAGGGCTTCTGTTAGAGAGTATGTTAGAAAGAGCCCCCAGACATAGTACAGGAGATGGTCAGAGACTGTAGACATGATACAAGAGACGGTCAGAGATTGCAATCATAGTACAGGAGATGGTCAGAGACTGCAGACATAATACAGAAGATGGTAAGAGACAGCAGACATGTACAGGAAATGGTCAGAGACTGTAGACATGATACAAGAGACGGTCAGAGACTGCAATCATTGTACAGGAGATGGTCAGAGACTGCAGACATAATACAGAAGATAGTCAGAGACTGCAGACATGTTACAAGAGATGTCAGAGACTGCAAACATGGTACAGGAGATGGTCAGGAACTGCAGACATACTACAGGAGATGGTCAGAGACTGCAGACATACTACAGGAGATGGTCAGAGACTGCAGACATAATACAGGAGATGGTCAGAGACTGCAGACATAATACAAGAGATGGTCAGAGACTGCAGACATGTTACAAGAGATGATCAGAGGCTGCAGACATGTTACAAGAGATGGTCAGAGACTGCAGACATAGTACAGGAGATGGTCAGAGAATGCTGACATATTACAGGAGATGGTCAGAGACTGCAGACATACTACAGGAGATGGTCAGAGACTGGAGATATAATACAGGAGATGGTCAGAGACTGCAGACATAATACAGAAGATGGTCAGAGACTGCAGACATAGTACAGGAGATGGTCAGAGACTGCAGACATACTACAGGAGATGGTCAGAGAAGGCAGACATAATACAGGGGATGGTCAGAGACTGCAGACATGATACAAGAGATGGTCAGAGACTGCAGACATGTTACAAGAGATGGTCAGAGACTGCAGACATAGTACAGGAGCTGGTCAGAGAATGCTGACATATTACAGGAGATGGTCAGAGACTGCAAACATACACCAGGAGACGGTCAGAGACTGGAGATATAATACAGGAGATGGTCAGAGACTGCAGACATAATACAGAAGATGGTCAGAGACTGCAGACATAGTACAGGAGATGGTCAGAGACTGCAGACATACTACAGGAGATGGTCAGAGAAGGCAGACATAATACAGGGGATGGTCAGAGACTGCAGACATGATACAAGAGATGGTCAGAGACTGCAGACATGTTACAAGAGATCGACAGAGACTGCAGACATAGTACAGGAGCTGGTCAGAGAATGCTGACATATTACAGGAGATGGTCAGAGACTGCAAACATACACCAGGAGACGGTCAGAGACTGGAGATATAATACAGGAGATGGTCAGAGACTGCAGACATAATACAGAAGATGGTCAGAGACTGCAGACATAGTACAGGAGATGGTCAGAGACTGCAGACATACTACAGGAGATGGTCAGAGAAGGCAGACATAATACAGGGGATGGTCAGAGACTGCAGACATGATACAAGAGATGGTCAGAGACTGCAGACATGTTACAAGAGATCGACAGAGACTGCAGACATAGTACACTAGATGGTCAGAGAATTTGGACATACTACAGGAGATGGTCAGAGAAGGCAGACATAATATAGGAGATGGTCAGAGACTGCAGACATAATACAGGAGATGGGCAGAGACGGCAGACATAATACAGAAGATGGTCAGAGACTGCAGACATAATACAGGAGATGGTCAGAGACTGCAGACATAATATAGGAGATGGTCAGAGACAGCAGACATGGTACAGGAGATGGTCAGAGATTGCAAACATACTACAGGAGATGGTCAGAGACTGCAGACATGATACAAGAGATGGTCAGAGACTGCAGACATGATACAAGAGATGGTCAGAGACTGCAGACATGTTACAAGAGATGATCAGAGACTGCAGACATGTTACAAGAGATGGTCAGAGACTGCAGACATAGTACAGGAGATGGTCAGAGAATGCAGACAGGGGTATGGGTATTAAGAGGGGTATGGAATCCATACCTCTCTTAATACAAGAAAGGACTTTGCTCACTTTGGAAACTGCAGCTTGGCTTTGCATGTATATGAGGTCTTACCCTCACATTTTATACTACCACCACTACAGTGGTGTGTTAGTACAAAGGTGCAAAACCATCCATATGATGTCATTACAGGGGCCACCAAGGTCTCCATTCCACCAGAGTCTGGAGGAGGTATCCAAGAGGTTTCCCTATGTCTGGAGAAAGTGGCTTAACGCACTCTCAAAAATCCCTCCTACTAACTTCAGCAGATTTTAGTCCTGTGCTGATAGCCAGCAAGAAGTGAGATTATCAGCGGTGACAACACTGATAACCCTCCTTCTCAGAATATCTCAAAATGGCACTGCACAAGATGACAACATTGCAGTGACATACAGTCAGGGCTTTTTTTCAGGGGGAACTTGGTGGAACTCGGTTCTACCACCTCTGGCTGAGACCCTCGGCTCCCTGCCCACCACTATCACTTGTAAACACAAAAGTCCGGTTTCTGTGTTTACAAGTGACAGCTCTACACTCTATGTGTAATGCAATCCTGGTATTTAATGGCCTTTAAGACCCTTATACTGTTCGTGAAATTTGATTGACCACACCCACTATTTGATGTGATTTAGGGTGTGTGTGTAGGGGAGCAGTTTTGGGGGGTCGTGGTTGAGTTCCAGCACCTATTGTTTGAGAAAAAAAGCCCTGCTACAGTACTTCTCAACCGACTGTCCCAGAATTGGAACTAAATCCCAGCACTTTCAGGCCCACACTATGTTCCAGTATTCTAGTACCTGGTTCCTGGAAGACACTGCAGGGAAATATTGTCTGGCTATGAGCACACTGTGTTCCAGGAGATGGCAGGAAGTGGGCGGTCCTACATGGTATCCATCCAATGGTAAACTGAGAGCAGGACATGTGTGCAGTGTGCAAAAGAGATTCCCGCAATGTGGTGGATTTGTCTTAAAGAAGTAAGAAACTCACACATGGATCCGGCCTGTTTACTAAGCAGAGTGAAGAGAGCAGGCAAAGAAAGATGGAGATCAGACTAAAGGGGGAGTGGAGTCAGGGCCGATCCAGGGGTCACAGACGCCTGGGTGCAGAAATATTTCTGGCACCCCCACCTGGGCGTAGTGGTTTTACGAACTCCTCCCCTTTCCAAATGTTTCTATGGCAATGACTCAAACAGAGATGCTCCCCTAAGAAGTCTTCGTTACCCTGGAATCCTCCCATGATCTTTTAACAATAAAGGAAATACAGGAAGAGCATACACTAATGAGACCTGGAGGGTAGTCTCTCTGATGCACACAGAGAGGGCTTCTGTTAGAGAGTATGTTAGAAAGAGCCCCCAGACATAGTACAGGAGATGGTCAGAGACTGTAGACATGATACAAGAGACGGTCAGAGACTGCAATCATAGTACAGGAGATGGTGAGAGACTGCAAACATAATACAGAAGATGGTCAGAGACAGCAGACATGGTACAGGAAATGGTCAGAGACTGTAGACATGATACAAGAGACGGTCAGAGACTGCAATCATTATACAGGAGATGGTCAGAGACTGCAGACATAATACAGAAGATGGTCAGAGACTGCAGACATGTTACAAGAGATGTCAGAGACTGCAGACATGGTACAGGAGATGGTCAGAGACTGCAGACATAATACAGGAGATGGTCAGAGACTGCAGACATGATACAAGAGATGATCAGAGACTGCAGACATGTTACAAGAGATGGTCAGAGACTGCAGACATAGTACAGGAGATGGTCAGAGAATGCTGACATATTACAGGAGATGGTCAGAGACTGCAGACATACTACAGGAGACGGTCAGAGACTGCAGATATAATACAGGAGATGGTCAGAGAAGGCAGACATAATACAGGGGATGGTCAGAGACTGCAGACATGATACAAGAGATGGTCAGAGACTGCAGACATGTTACAAGAGATGGTCAGAGACTGCAGACATAGTACAGGAGCTGGTCAGAGAATGCTGACATATTACAGGAGATGGTCAGAGACTGCAAACATACACCAGGAGACGGTCAGAGACTGGAGATATGATACAGGAGATGGTCAGAGACTGCAGACATAATACAGAAGATGGTCAGAGACTGCAGACATAATACAGGAGATGGTCAGAGACTGCAGACATACTACAGGAGATGGTCAGAGAAGGCAGACATAATACAGGGGATGGTCAGAGACTGCAGACATGATACAAGAGATGGTCAGAGACTGCAGACATGTTACAAGAGATCGACAGAGACTACAGACATAGTACACTAGATGGTCAGAGAATGTGGACATACTACAGGAGATGGTCAGAGAAGGCAGACATAATATAGGAGATGGTCAGAGACTGCAGACATAATACAGGAGATGGGCAGAGACGGCAGACATAATACAGAAGATGGTCAGAGACTGCAGACATAATACAGGAGATGGTCAGAGACTGCAGACATAATACAGGAGATGGTCAGAGACAGCAGACATGGTACAGGAGATGGTCAGAGATTGCAAACATACTACAGGAGATGGTCAGAGACTGCAGACATGATACAAGAGATGGTCAGAGACTGCAGACATAGTACAGGAGATGGTCAGAGAATGCGGACATGTTACAGGAGATGGTCAGAGACTGCAGACATACTACAGGAGACGGTCAGAGACTGGAGATATAATACAGGAGATGGTCAGAAACTGCAGACATACTACATGAGATGGTCAGAGACTGCAGACATTTTACAGGAGATGGTCAGAGACTGCAGACATACTACAGGAGATGGTCAGAGAAGGCAGACATAATACAGGAGATGGTCAGAGACTGCAGACATGATACAAGAGATGATCAGAGACTGCAGACATGTTACAAGAGATGGACAGAGACTGCAGACATAGTACACTAGATGGTCAGCGAATGTGGACATATTACAGGAGATAGTCAGAGACTGCAGACATACTACAGGAGACAGTCAGAGACTGGAGATATAATACAGGAGCTGGTCAGAGACTGGAGACATACTAAAAGAGATGGTCAGAGACTGCAGACATAACACAGGAGATGGTCAGAGACTGCAGACATAATACAGAAGATGGTCAGAGACTGCAGGCATAGTACAGGAGAGGGTCAGAGACTGCAGACATCATACAAGAGATGGTCAGAGAATGCGGACATGTTACAAGAGATGGTCAGAGACTGCTGACATGTTACAAGGGATGGTCAGAGACTGCAGACATGTTACAAGAGATGGTCAGAGACTGCAGACATGTTACAAGAGATGGTCAGAGACTGCAGACATAGTACAGGAGATGGTCAGAGAATGCAGACATATTACAGGAGATGGCCAGAGATTGCAGACATATTACAGGAGATGGTCAGAGACTGTAGATATAATACAGGAGATGGTCAGAGACTGCAGACATAGTACAGGAGATGGTCAGAGACTGGAGATATAATATAGGAGATGGTCAGAGACTGCAGACATAGTACAAAAGATGGTCAGAGACTGGAGATATAATATAGGAGATGGTCAGAGACTGCAGACATGGTACAGGAGACAGTCAGAGACTGCAGACATAGTACAGGAGATGGTCGGAGACTGCAAACGTGGTGTAGAAGATGGTCAGAGACTGCAGACATAGTACAGGAGATGGTCAGAGACTGCAGACATAATACAATAGATGGTCAGAGACTGCAGACATGATACAAGAGATGGTCAGAGACTGCAGACATGTTACAAGAGATCGACAGAGACTGCAGACATAGTACACTAGATGGTCAGAGAATGTGGACATATTACAGGAGATGGTCAGAGACTGCAGACATACTACAGGAGATGGTCAGAGAAGGCAGACATAATACAGGAGATGGTCAGAGACTGCAGACATGATACAAGAGATGATCAGAGACTGCAGACATGTTACAAGAGATGGACAGAGACTGCAGACATAGTACACTAGATGGTCAGCGAATGTGGACATATTACAGGAGATAGTCAGAGACTGCAGACATACTACAGGAGACAGTCAGAGACTGGAGATATAATACAGGAGCTGGTCAGAGACTGGAGACATACTAAAAAAGATGGTCAGAGACTGCAGACATAATACAGGAGATGGTCAGAGACTGCAGACATAATACAGGAGATGGTCAGAGACTGCAGGCATAGTACAGGAGAGGGTCAGAGACTGCAGGCATAGTACAGGAGAGGGTCAGAGACTGCAGACATGTTACAAGAGATGGTCAGAGACTGGAGATATAATATAGGAGATGGTCAGAGACTGCAGACATGGTACAGGAGACGGTCAGAGACTGCAGACATAGTACAGGAGACGGTCAGAGACTGCAAATGTGGTGTAGAAGATGGTGAGAGACTGCAGACATAGTACAGGAGATGGTCAGAGACTGCAGACATAATACAAGAGATGGTCAGAGACTGCAGACATAATACAGGAGATGGTCAGAGACTGCAGGCATAGTACAGGAGAGGGTCAGAGACTGCAGACATGTTACAAGAGATGGTCAGAGACTGCAGACATGTTACAAGAGATGGTCAGAGAATGCGGACATGTTACAAGAGATGGTCAGAGACTGCAGACATGTTACAAGGGATGGTCAGAGACTGCAGACATGTTACAAGAGACGGTCAGAGACTGCAGACATGTTACAAGAGATGGTCAGAGACTGCAGACATAGTACAGGAGATGGTCAGAGAATGCAGACATATTACAGGAGATGGTCAGAGACTGGAGATATAATATAGGAGATGGTCAGAGACTGCAGACATGGTACAGGAGACGGTCAGAGACTGCAGACATAGTACAGGAGACGGTCAGAGACTGCAAATGTGGTGTAGAAGATGGTGAGAGACTGCAGACATAGTACAGGAGATGGTCAGAGACTGCAGACATAATACAAGAGATGGTCAGAGACTGCAGACATGATACAAGAGATGGTCAGAGACTGCAGACATGTTACAAGAGATGATCAGAGACTGCAGTTCCTATGGACGTTAGTAGATAATGGCCGATTGGCCCTCTCACCTGACCCAGTGATACAGCAACAACGGTTCCTCTGATCAGGAGTCTGCTCACTCTGGATTGCCCGTGGCGACTCCGATGGGTAGAGCCCAGATCTGTACTCTGGCAATGACTTCATTCCTTTCTCCACCAGGGATGGCGCCAGGCTGTGTGGCTTTCTCTCTGGTGGCGCAGGGCAGTGGGGTTCTCTCTCTGATGGCATTCCCTTAGCACTGTCCTCTCCCTCTGGAGTCCTGGGTGCACTTCCCTGAAGGCTTTCCCGGGTTCCTGGCTCTCTCTCTCTCCCATTCAGCTGAGCATGCTGTGTGGGCTGCAGTTTCCGTGTTACAGTGGGACTGCTAGTCCTTGGGACTACATGTCCCACAATCCTCTTCTTTGTGCCTTTTTTTTTTCTTCCCTGGCTGATATGAAGGCGGGGGAAGAAACATAGTGCGCCGCTAACTAGTACAGCAGCGTGTGCGAGGAGGAGAGGGAGAGGGGAAATAAGAGCCCGCGGCTGCAGTGGCGTCACTAGGGTTGGTGTCACCCGGTGCAGTAAAACATGGTATCACCCCCCTCCACCAACTATAGTAGCCCCTCAGTATAGACCCCCCTCCATCAGTGCAGACCCCCACTAAGTATAAACTCCTCCCTCAGTACAGACCCCCCATCAGTATAGACCCCCAGGACAAAACACCCCCTCTATCAGTATAGACCCCCCTCAGGACAAACCACCCCTCCTCCATTAGTACAGACCCCCTTCAGGACAATTCACCCCTCCTCCATTAGTACAGAATCACCCACCCCATTAGTACAGACCCCCCAGAACAAACCACCCCCTCTATTAGTACAGGCCCCCAGAACAAACCATCCCCCTACATTAGTACAGACACCCAGAACAAACCAACCCCCCTCCATTAGTACAGACCCCCCTGATCAAACCACCCCCCCTCCATTAGTACAGACCTCCGGACAAACCACCCCCCTCCATTAGTACAGACCCCCCTGGACAAACCACCCCCCTACATTAGTACAGACCCCCCAGGACAAACCTTCCCCTACATTAGTACAGACCCCCCAGGACAAACCACCCCCCTACATTTGTACAGACCCCCCCAGAACAAATCACCCCCTCCATTAGTACAGACCCCCCAGAACAAACCACCCCCCTCCATTAGTACAGACCCCCAGAACAAACCACCCCCCTCCATTAGTACAGACCCCCAGGACAAACCATCCCCCTCCATTACTACATAATCCCCAGGACAAACCACCCCCCTCCATTAGTACAGACTCCCCCAGGACAAACCACCCCCCTCCATTAGTACAGACCCCCCAGGACAAATCACACCCTCCATTAGTATAGACCCCCCAGGACAAACCATCCCCTCCATTAGTTTAGAACCCCCTAGGACAAACCAACCCCCCTACATTAGTATAGTCCCCCCCCACTAGTTTATACCCCCCAGGACAAACCACCCCCCTCCATTAGTTTAGACCCCCCGACAAACCACCCCCCTCCATTAGGCTAATTAAAAACACCTGGGTGGCAGCTGGAGAGGAGAGGACAGTGTGCAGCTGTGCCGCTCAGGTGGAAAACAGCGTGTCAGGCTTGGGCAGCAGGCAGGAGTTACACACAGGAGGAGGAGAACTGGAACACGTTGGGCACGGACCACCCCCCCCAGTGACGTCACTGCGCGGCTGGTCTCTCTGCACACAGAGACAGCCACTCCGATCTATGGGTGTTTTGCTCTCCTTCTCTGACAGGAGGAGGGAGGGGGGATGGGCTTCGTCAGGAAACACAGCGGCGGCAGTGACTGGCGGAGAGAGCTGCCTACAGACAAGGAGAGGCAGAGGAGGAGGGAGAGGAGCACTCTGGCGCTTCAGCGCCCCCACCTCTGTGGTGCCCGGGTGCACTGCAACCCTTGCACCCGCCCAGGATCAGCCCTGAGTGGAGTATTTTGTAGGTACATGGACCATGGACTATTTACAGTGTATGTAATATGCTCAACAGGTTCAGGCTCTATTTACCATGCTCAGTTAAGCCATGGCCAATATTCAGCATGGATTAGCCACACTCATTTTTAGCAAATCATCTGTCAGTGCCAAGGATCCAAACTCCTGTGTTCAGGAAGCAGCAGGGCAGGGACTCAGAAGCTAGTGGAGATCAAAAAAGTAGGAATATTTACTATAGTGATTTCCAGCTTCTAGAGAGATCCCATAGGTATGCTATTTGCATAATAACATTCGTCCAAGTTGGACCAATGCATCTATGTAAAAATATCCATACCTGGAATTCTTCTGTATCAGTGCAAGTTTTAGGTTTATTTGTCCTTTAAAAAAAGTAGAACAGTATTATTTTCTAAATCTACAGGGTGTAGAGGTCAAACAGAAGACAAGAACACAAGAACTGGATGACTATTTGTCATTTTAAATCATTTTTTTCTGTATCAACTACTGTACAATTTAATGAACTTGGATAAAACCAGAATCAAAACCAAACATTAATATGTTGTGTCAGCTTTCAACTGACATTTTCATACAAATAGTTTGAATGCTGCACTCTGGAGTCTGTATGTTGTGCAAAGCCAATTAATCATGAAATGAAATACAACATGAAAATCCTATTAATATTTCAGTGGAATTGTCTTAGCTTGCAGGCAGCTTAGCCACTCACCCTTTCTACTACTTTCTTTTATTTTTAATTTTTTTTATCATTGAAAGCAGCAAATAAAATAGTCATTATTCAGACCTCTGGTAGATACATCTGAAAACAAAACAGACATATTGTAATCTGATTTTTGTAACTAAGTTTCTGCCCCGTGACATCTATTTTACATGTTAGCTCTGGGTGTACAATGTATTTCACTAGCCTGTTGATTAATGAGCTTGCTGAGTTATTGCAATGTAATTAACTGACATAATGCAGAATGGGAGATACTGGACTTACTCTACAATGCAGACTTTATAAACGCTCATCACTTCATATTAAAGATCAGCTCTCAGTGAACAATGGAGCATGTTAGCATAATTATTAAAAAGCCAAAAAATACTGGCAATTCTACAAGATAGCATTTCTTTCTTCTAACGTAATCAGAAGAAGTTTTAATAAGGTTGTGATAAGAGGATGAAATGAATAAGGCTCAGTAGACAGTTATTGCTGCCAACCATTGACTTTTGTATTGGAGCTAGGGCCAAAAGAGTTTTTGCCATGCTTCTCCTGTAATTCAGCTCTGTAATCAAATAGATAGACAATAGATCATTAGATTTATTCTTTTAACCACTTGCTTACTGGGCACTTAAACCCCCCTCCTGCCCAGACCCATTTTCAGCTTTCAGCGCTGACGCACTTTGAATGACAGTTGCGCGGTCATACAACACTGTACCCAAATTAAATTTTTTCATTTTTTTCCCACAAATATAGCTTTCTTTTGGTGGTATTTAATCACAGCTGTGGTTTTTATTTTTTGCTAAACAAACAAAAAAAGATGGAAAATTTTGAAGTCCATTACCAGGCTCTTTGGGTCTGGTATGGATTTTAAGGGGAACCCTGCGCCAAAATAAAAAAAAAATGGCGTAGGGGTCCCCCTCAAAATCCATACCAGACCCTTATCCGAGAATGCAACCTGGCAGGCCACAGGAAAAGAGGGGGGACGAGAACATGCCCCCCTCCTGAACCGTACCAGGCCACATACCCTCAACATGGGGAGGGTGCTTTGGGGTAGCCCCCCAAAGTACCTTGTCCCCATGTTAATGGGGACAAGGGCCTCATCCCCACAACCCTTGCCCGGTGGTTGTGGGGGTATGTGGGTGGGGGGCTTATCAGAATCTGGAAGCCCCCTTTAACAAGGGGACCCCCAGATCCCAGCCTCCCCCCCTGTGGGAATTGGTAATGGGGTACGATGTACCCCTACCATTTCACAAAAAAGTGTCAAAATGGTAAAAAAAGACAATAGCTGATTTTTGACAATTCCTTTATTAATAATGTCTTCTTCTTTCCCCCACTTCTTCCTCAGGTCTTCCTTCAGTTTTCTCCTTCTTCCCCCATCTTCTTCTTCCCCCGCTTCTTCCTCTGCTTCTTTCTCCGGTCTTCTCCATCTTATTAATAAAGGAATTGTCAAAAACCGGCTATTGTCTTTTTTTCCATTTTGACACTTTTTTTGTGAAATGGTAGGGGTACATCATACCCATTACCATTTCACACAAACTGGGGGTCCCCTTGTTAAAGGGGGCTTCCATATTCCGATAAGCCCCCCTCCCACATACTTGAGTACTTGAGTGAAGCTCTGCTTTAATCTATAAGAGACCCTTATCCTAGATGAGGGTCTTGTATTGATGTTAAATGGGGGCCACATGCAAAAAAAAAAAAAAAAGAGCCTAAGGTTTCCTCTAAAAATACAGACCCTTATGTTTGACGCCAAAAAAAGTCCCATGGATTTTGTCAAAATGTCTGTGTTTTCAAATACACTGTGGATTTTTGGCGGGTTTGGGTTGAACTTTACATTAGGCTAAACCTCAGTTACCAAGTTATGGAAAGGAAAAACGCTGCAAGCAAAACATTTACAATACTTGATTTTTATGTTTTATGTTTTTCTGTACTTTCACACTGTAGTTTTTTTTTTAAGTTGGTGGCATGGTCCCTTAAATGAATATTACTTAATAAAATAAGATAGGACAAACTGATTTAAAGGGAATGTACAATGTTTTATATAATCCCTTTATTATGTTCGGTATTAAAACATACAATATAATATTTTTGTTCACTTTATAGTCAGGTATACATGAAATACTGCATATAAATATTTTATTTAAACTTCCCAGCCAGCAGGTGGCGTTCAAGGGTTTCTTTCAAGTATTTGTAAAAGGCTGATCTTAACCTCTTTAATGAAAAGGAAAGTTGTTTACACAGCCAAATTAAACATATACAGCTGAATGATTCAGAAGAGAAGCCTTTCACTTAGAGAGAGACAGTTTGAAAGCAAACAGCTTCTGTACCTTTCTCTTAAGAAAACCTAATGTCATGGATGCCTTTTTTCAATTGTTATTTGCCAAACAAAGATATTATATAAATATTAAAGAAGATATAAAATACCAATTTAAAAACATATACATTAACACAAAACTGAGCAGAAACCAAGCTTCCCCGTTAAGTCTCAGAAGCCCCTAAACCTGGAGCACTTGATTTGCAAGTCGGCATCATGTCAGAAGTGGACATACATGTTCAATGCCGCTGTGGATGAAGGGCATGCAAGGCACAAGTTATCATTAGGCACAGTAGATCTGTATCTAGAAACAGCAAGGGCAAAGGGGCAATCTTCCCTATATAATTATTGGTCACTTATATTTTTCTATCATCAGTGGAAAAAAACAGTCATCTCAAATTAATTCCATATCAATGTACACTATATTGTCAAAAGTATTGGGATGCCTGCCTTTACACGCACATGAACTTTATCCCAGTCTTAGTCCGTAGGGTTCAATATTGAGTTGGCCCACCCTTTGCAGTTATAACAGCTTCAACTATTCTGGGAAGGCTGTTCACCAGGTTTAGAAGTGTGTCTCAACCCGATAGAACACCTTTGGAATGAATTAGAGCGGAGACTGCCAGACAGGCCTTCTTGTCCAACATCAGTGCCTGACCTCACAAATGTGCTTCTGGAAGAATGGTCAAACATCCCCATAGATATACTCCTAAACATTGTGGACAGCCTTCCCAGAGTAGTTGAAGCTGTTATAGCTGCAAAAGGTGGGCCAACTCAATATTGAACCCTATGGATGAAGACTGGGATTCCATTAAAGTTCATGTGAGTGTAAAGGCAGGTGTCCCAATACATTTGACCATACAGTGTATTTACCATATACCAATATTTTTACCATATACCAATATTTTTGGATTGGGGTTAGTAAAACAAGAAATTGTTTCGGTATCAGAGTTGATCCTAGCAGAGCTGTGTTGCTTCGGGCCTCAGCAACTGTATGCCAACAGGCCCCTGCCATGTAAATCCAATACTGGAGGCAGAGCTTTCACTTTGAAGCATAAAATCTGAATTTCCTTAGTGAGCATCCCACCTTTGAGGTGCTGAGGTAGCTCTGTACAATAACAAAGTACTTGCAGGTGTTTGCCTTGAATCTGTAAAGCAGTTAAAGACATGTTTACTTTGAATGTTATCAGCTTTCCAAATGGCAGTTTTATTACACATAAAAAACATTCCGTTTTTTTACTAAACTTAGGGGAAAAAAATGAATTTAAAATTAAAGGCAACTATTTTTACTTTGTTTTTGATAGAAAAAAGGTTTTAGTTTTAATTATTTTTTGCTGTTTGGGTCTTCACCGAGGATAGTCTTGAAGACCGCTGCCACCAGTAATGAAAGTGAGGATAAATACAACATTTTGAGTTGCCACCAATAGGGACACTTATTTCAGTGACAACTGTCTGAGAAGGGATTTATCTCTAATTTCATGTTGAGTTTACAGAACTGGAAGTGAAGGTAATTCTGCCCAAAAACTGATAGGGGTTTTAACCATTCTCCACTCTAAAATGTAAAAAGTATTGGTTTTAGATAAGCTTTCAGATGGAATGCAATACTTCTCTCCTTTGTTGAACAGTTTACTGAAATACAAAAGGCTACCACCCACCACAAATCTATTGTTTCAGGATCACTCAGTAAAGAACTGCCAAGAGTACTGCTAATGTAAAAAAATGTAGCAAACTACATCTGCTATTTAGAAATAGAGATTAGCGAATAAAGAAAAATCCTTTCCACCGAAAGGTTGAGGACACGTATTTTTCATAGTAGCAAAAACATCATTAGGATCAAAATAAGCATTTTTTTAAACCTCTGGTCAGGAAATGGATTCTGATTGCTGTTTGGTTTTGTTTCTTTAGAACCACATCACCGCCTTTGCAGAAGTCACATGATGTTGAAACAGATGCCTTTTCTCTGCACTGGACCTCCTCCCTCTTCACAGTCCACTCATCTCAGCCGAGACATATTTGACAAGAGCGGGAAGTACAAGCTACAGTATCTGGTCTATTTAATGATTTTTACAGTACCAACAATTTTGTCCGCATCTGAAGGTTGTTTTGTATTTACAACTTGTTTTTTTCCTTACTTTTTTCAGAAAACCATTGACGGTGTGTTAGAAATGTGCACTAGTCAGTATGTCAAATTTCCAAGATTCCCGATCCTTAAAGCTCTTTAACCACCCATGTACATACAGTTCCTTACTTTAGGTCACATGTTTTGCTCTGGACTTTCTAACACTCACTTTAAGAAAAAAAAAGTTTGTTTAAGCTAATACAGCATGACCTATCTCTCATTTTAATTAAATTGTACAGAAGACAAAAAATAAGAAACTTATTTATGTTTTGTGCTAAATACTGTTTGCACATGGTATTTTGCTATATATTTCACTATATGATTTATACTTTATGTTATATCAAGACTGGTGCTTATGTTTTGAAGGGAAAATGCAAATTTTTACTGTAATAATTAATGTATCATAATTAAAAATTTATTTATTTGGACTCTTGTCTGATGTGTATCAAAGAGAAATTGTGCTGGTTTTTGTTCATCTCTTCTTTGGCATTTGCTTCTGTAAATCTGTAGGGGGAAAAAGAAGAAAAAACATAAAAGTAACATAAAATTTATAACAATTCTAAAACAAAGCATTATACATAAACTCTTAGAACCTTTTCTATTGAAAAGTGTGCAGATGAAAACTGGCTTATGGAGTTACAATTGGCGGTTTGTGCTTTACATGTATCCAAAAACATTTTTTAAGTGTATCCAAACCCAAGTATAAAAATGTAATATATTGCAGCTTACCAGTCCACTAGATGTGGGGGCTGCATATATATATCTTTCTATAGGCTTTTTCTGTTTATTTTTACTAGTTGATCCTGCCAGCAACGCACTTCCTGTCCTGAGGTGACAACACTCACTGTACTTTACCTATAAAGGAGAAGTGTTGTCATAATAAACATAAAATGTGTATTAGGTCTACAGAACACCTCCTCCTATCTTTATCTCCATAACATAGGGGGAAGTGTTCTGTAGTTCACAGAGATAACCTGTGCAGGGCTGACAAGACTCCATTGGGATTTCAGTACATCAGAAGCAGCATTGTCAGTGCGTTACAAGAAATGACTAGCTAACTGGATTTCTGGCAGGATCAACTAGTATTTTTAGCACTTATCGAACAGATACATCAAACCCTTTTAATAGTACAGTAGTCAATGGCACATGAGAAACAGTAAAAAGGTAGGATAGTAGGCGCCAACAGGTATATAAACCTCATATAAGACATAAGTAATTATCAACCTAAAAAGTCCATAAAAGCAGGGAAGTCCATATGTTTAAAATAGGTGAATGCATTAGGGCAGCTTGTCAGAAGAGCAGAAGCGGACTCTCTATAGCACACAAGGAGAAAGCATAAGAGAAGCACCTGTAAATGCAGATGCCAAATTGCAACTCACAAGGAAGAGTAAGGGTAAGGCTCATCAATGTGAAGTGACCTGGGAGGGACCTCCAGTAAGATCGCCAGCCGAGGGTCCACCAGGGTCCGCTGTAAAGCTGTGGAGGAAGCCAGCTGGGCCCTTCCAAGATGGCTCTGGAACCATGTGCAATCTTACTGGATGTCCCAGATCACTTCACATTGATGAGCCATACCTTTACTCTTGCTTGTGAGTTCCCACTTGCATTTTTAAATTATATTAAACATGTTTTTACAGTCTGCATTTAGAGGCACTTCTCCTATGCTTTCTCCTTATGGCACATAAAAGAAGTTAATTATTAGAGTTTATATATACTATAACGCCCAACTCAACTAGTTTGTTTTTTCTTTTAGTTTTGGATAGACATGGGCATAGTAAATACTGTTCTCAGGTCTTTATTGACTCTATTACATGACTCTATTAGGGAGATGTCATCTCGCTTCTTGTCCCTTTGACTGTATGTGACAGCAAATCAATAAAATAAGGGAGACATTGTCACAGGAAGGTACAGACACAGAAGACTTAACAAAATCCAAAAATAGCTCTTCCATTTATACAGTGTTGGACAAACAGCTTCAAAAACTCCACTATCCCATAAATAGCAGCTACATCTTGAGCTTTTATACAGTTCTTTTTAAAGCACAGTGTATACCCATGCTTGAAAAAAGCTGTATCAACTTTATTAATATTAATATTATTTATTAAGTTCAAAATGTTGTTGCCATTTCATTCTTTAGGCTAGTTTTAAGCCATTTGCTTAACAATGTAGAAATAAAAGAACTATCTTTGTAGAGCGTTTTAAAGTCTCTGGTGCAAGTTGACTTTTTTCTGAGATTTGGACTTGGGCCCAGTGGATGCCAAAGGGCTGGTAACCATTGTACACATAATTTTTTGATTGCTTGGTGTGCGTTACACATACTTATATTTAATTATATTTCCAGGGAGACACATAAAAGAAATAGTAACCTTACAGAGGTTCTAACCATTGCATGACTTTAGCTTCAAATGGAAAGTTTTCCAACAGCTCAGTCCACTCAGCACAACATATTTAAAGTAGAAGTTCACCCTAACACTAACATCTCTAACTCTACAGGCACCCATGATCTAAGACTAACCTATTTAGCCCTGTAAAGAAGAAATCGCTATACTTACCTTTATAAAGCCGCTCCGGTCCGGTCTCCAGCGGTGGATGCTCTGCAGAAGAGAAAACAGCTGGGAAATTAATGGAAAATGACGTCACCCATAGAGTTACTATGGGGCTTCCGTTGTCGGCTGCCTCCGCCTCCACAGAGAAGCCACCACTGACAACTCAGCGTGGGACCGGACCAGCTTAAAAAAAATGTATGTATAACGATTTCTTCTTTACGGGGCTGGATAGGTTAGTCTTAGATCATAGATGCCTGTAGATTTACAGATTTTATTGTTAGGGTGAACTTCTACTTTAGGCTTTTTTTCCTCACCTTTATTAATCCAGACATCAAAGTAACACAGTATTCTAGGCACAGAGTGACTGCCAAGCATAACAGTGAACACCAACATCCTTCAGCCTCCACACAAATTTGTCTATTCCATCGAAGGCTATGTTCACACTAGCCTGCACAGTAATACTCACCATTTTAATGTGTAGGCTAGCTTAAAACAGAGATGATCAATCTCAGCCTCTCTGCATAACTAGCTCCTTCACCCGTCAGATTGAACCTGTTGTCTGCTCACTTACAGACTGTACTTGCCTAGATCAGACACACCAGTCTGTTGCAATGGGGTCTACCTTTGTCCCTTTACAATCTCCAACTCTCACGTGTCAGTCTGTCAGTCTGGCTCATTGGGCTGTCTGTGTAGGCCAGACAGGCCTGGACACATGCTCTCCATGTTTCAGGCTTCAAGTTGCTCTCGCAAAAACTGATTAGACATTACTATTCTGTGAGCAACACCTACCTGTCTCCAATCAGTTTTACACCATTTCAGGGACTCTTCACTGCTAAAACAGGCATCTATATCTTTACACAGTGACAGAGCATCTATCTTTTACACCGTTCCCTTTTCTACTTAAAAATGTTTACAATAAAGAAATGTTCTCGCATTTCCTGTTTTCACAAAGAGGAACAAAACATGGCAGGTTTTTCTATACATTCCCCACTGTCCACTTCTAAAATAAAAAAAAAAAATATTTGGGTGGAGTTGTGCTTTAAAGGGCACTGGCAAGCTGATGGAAAATAATTATGCTCATAAGTACTTATAGTAAAGGAAAGCTACCGTCATTTAATCTAGCTATAACTTCAAAACTACTACTAAAATTAAGGGCATGTTCACACTATTTGCAGTGACCTTCAAAACTACTACTAAAATTAAGGGCGCGTTAATATTATTTGCAGTGACCTGAGTTTGTCCACACTGGACAATGCAAGTCATTGCTAGGGCACGTAGAAAACAATTGTTTTCTATGTGCCCAGTTCATATTGCAATGTAGACAACAGTGCTACTACAATCTGTAAAGTAGGGAACATGATCTAACACTGAACCCAAAGTTGGGGGTTCAGATGGCTGTTCCAAAATGGACCAGAAAGATTCACCAGCAGTGAAAATTTGGTAAATGTCCCATTAGTGAAAACGTATTTTTAATTTTTAATGTATTATTGTTCGATAAAGTAGGATCTCAACGCCTTGTGATGTAGCCCTAACAGGAGCACAGCAGTCTTAAAAGTTTTTGAGGAAAGTCCATAGAGTTTCCTGCTGCCTTAAAGGGAATGTATGTTCTTTATAAATCTTTTTTTTATATTTAGATATATATAGCTCTGGGTTACTTTACACTTTCTTTTACCTAGCATTACCACTTTGATATATTTAGTGTGTGCTGTGAATAGACCACAATTGCAGAAGCTCAAATTACACACACACCTAAATGAGATGGTGGAAATCTTGCAACTGCTTCCAAACACATTAACACATGAATCCTAGGCACTGTGCTACAGGAGCTCGTGTCTCCAAGCATCTTGCTGACTTCATGAGAACTTTCACTGGAAACAAGGAATTTATTGTCTTATAGTGTCTATTAAAATTGTATGCCTGAGTAAACAAAAAAAAAAACACATATGCAGTACATACCTGCAATACACGCCCATTGTCCCATGTGTTGTCTCTTTTAAAAAACTGCAAGTACATAAAATTATCTGTCAATTTGTTGGAAATCTAAATTTTCTTTTCTGAAATCCTAAGCAGTGTTATCAGCTCTGCTGGAGTCTTCCCATTAGGGATTACGGATTCCCCTATTGGGTTGGATTTTGTAGTCCAGAGTAGACAAATAGGGCAGGACTAATAACACTGCTTGAAATTTCAGTGCCGCGTTAGAAGAACTGTCAGCTCAAAACAGGAAGTTAGAAGCACACTGGATTTCTGATAGGATCAATGAGTATTATTCTGTGGTTGCAGACAAACATGAAGAAATGTGCATGTATTGCAGAAATGTTCTGAATATGTTTTTGTTTTTTTACACAGATATACACTTAATGTAAAAGCATAAATAGTATCAATATTTTCACTAGAAATGCTTTGTACTTCATGTATGGAAAGCATCACATATCACACAATTCTATTTTACAATATGAACATACTGTACACACAGATTTTAAGGGCAGTACTGTAAAGTTTTCCCTTTTACAGCAAAAAACAGGCAAAAACATGTTTTTCTTGTGTAGCTAAATAGGCTAAAGATATTTTATCTGATGTGACACCTCTAGTACATTTTAGATTTGTGCCAAATCTTTTGAATGAGAAAATAACTGAAATATATGTATATTACAACAAGTATTTTTGTTATAAAAAAATAAAAGAAAGAATGCAGCTAAATTTTTAGTATGTCATTGCCTGCATTTTTTTCGATTGTATTAAGAAAAAATACCTTCAAATCAGATGACTAGTTTAAGATATATAATTGCGTTTTGTTCTCAGGAGTGTTTTTTTTTTTTAAATAAGTCAGTTCTAAGAAGATACTTGCTTCAACCTCTGTCAACAGATCTGAATCACAATCTGCACCAAACATATGGATTATTCAATTTAGTATGTACTACATACATTTGCAATATTTTTTGATATCACTAAAATGTATAAGACATATGGACACAACAGCTGTTTTTCTGTGAAAGCACAATTATTTCCTGTGTATGTTCAATAAGAATATGTAGGATTCGTACAATATATTTAAATTTACCTAAGTAAAAAAGGAAAAAGTTTTAAGCAACCTCATTATGGTTCATTGCATATATTTGACTTTAGGGATCATTTATAATGTTCACAGGAAAAGCAATGACACTTATTAGTTCCAGATGACAGAATCCTGGAAATTGCCATACAGAGTAAAAGTACTCCTCATGTAGGATGTTTTAGAGGGTTTTTATGAAAGTACTATTTTTAGCTGCTGTTTTCATCTATTAATTGAGGTGAATAGGAGATTTCAACAACATAATAAAAGCATACAGTCAGGTCCATAAATATTGGGACATTGATACAATTCTAATCTTTTTGGCTCTATACACCACCAGAATGGATCTGAAATGAAATGAACAAAATGTGCTTTAACTGCAGACTTTCAGCTTTAATTTGAGGGTATTTACATCCAAATCAGGTGAATGGTGTAGGAATTACAACAGTTTGTATATGTGCCTCACACTTTTTAAGGGACCAAAAGTAATGGGACAATTGGCTGCTCAGCTGTTCCATGGCCAGGTGTGTGTTATTCCCTCATTATCCCATCTACAAGGAGCAGATAAAAGGTCCAGAGTTCATTTCAAATTAAAGCTGAAAGTCTGCAGTTAAAGCACATCTTGTTCGTTTCATTTCATATCCATTGTGGTGGTGTATATAGTCAAAAAGATTAGAATTGTGTCAATGTCCCAATATTTATGGACCTGACTGTATATTTAATTGATGTACACCAGAGTTTCTCAACCCTTTATTGTGAAGTAGCCTGCAGGTCTAAAAAAAATGTCCCAAGTACCCCAGTTTCGAGAAAGTAATTTCTGTTGTTTGGGTGTCATGGTTTCTGTGTGTGTGTAATGTCAGTATGTGTTTGTGATGGTTTTTGTTTGTGTGCAAAATCATCATCAAATGCAGCCTCACCCGTGCTCATAAATGCAGCCTCAACAGTGCTCATCAATGCAGCCTCACCAGTGCCCATCAATGCAGCTATACCAATGACCATCAATGCAGCCTCACCAGTGCCCATCAATACAGCCTCACCAGTGTGCATAAATACAGCCCCACCTGTGCCCATAAATTCAGCCTTACCTGTGCCCATCAAGGCAGCCTCATCTGTGCCCATCAAGGCAGCCTCATCTGTGCCCATCAATGCAGCCTCACCTGTACCCATCAATGCAGCCTCACCAGTGCAGCCTCACCAGTGCCCATCAGTGCAGCCTCACCAGTGCCCATCAATGGAGCCACAACAGTGCCCATCAATGCAGCCTGATTAGTGTGCATCAATGCAGCCTCACGAGTGCCCATAAATGCAGCCTCACCAGAGTTCATCAATGGAGCCTCACCAGTGCCCATCAATACAGCCTCACTAGTGTGCATAAATACAGCTTCACCTGTGCCCATAAATTCAGCCTCACCAGTGCCCATCAATGCAGCCTCACCAGTGCCCATCAATGCAGCCTCGTCGGTGTCCATCAATGCAGCCTTGTCAGTGTCCATCAATGCAGCCTCATCAGTATCCATCAATGCAGCCTCTCCAGTGCCCATCAATGCAGCCTAATCAGTGTAGATCAATGCAGCCTTGTCAGTGTCCATCAATGCAGCCTCACCAGTGCAGCCTCATCAGTGCCCATCAATGCAGCCTGATCAGTGCCCATGAATGCAGCCTCATCAGTGCCCATAAATTCAGCATCACCAGTGCCCATAAATGCAGCCTGATCACCAGTGCCCATAAATGTAGCCTGATCACTGGGGCAGGGCAAATGGGGTGTATGGGGGGAGATGGGGGAATTGCTCTGCATCCAAGACTCTGGTTCCTGGGAGTTGTAGCTTCTTCTGCGCTTGAACTCCCAGAATGCAACAGCGGCTTGTGTAGCAGTAAGATTGGTATCCTGCGAAAGTAGGCATTCTTTGCTGCGACTGCACATGCGCCGGCTTGAGGCAAAGCAGGCCGAGCGCAGAGCTGCTGCAGCCGAAGACAACTGAGGTGAATTAACCCCTTACACGTTGAGTGATCAGCTGGATTATAGAGACACAGGCTGGATCTGGATGACAGCGGGACACGGCAAGACACAGGCTGGTTGGGAGGAGGGGACAGCAGCATGTTGTATCAGCAATACACAGCCTGTGTCCCCCTGTGTCCCCCATCATCCAGCCTGTGTTCCCCAGTGTCCCCCATCATCCAGCCTGTGTCCCCCTGTGTCCCCCATCATCCAACCTATGTCCCCCTGTTTCACCCCTCATCCAGCCTGTGTCACCCCCTCATCCAGCCTGTTTCCCCCTGTGTCACCCCTCATCCAGCCTGTGTCCCCCTGTGTCACCCCTCATCCAGCCTGTGTCCCCCTGTGTCACCCCTCATCCAGCCTGTGACCCCCTGAGCCCCCTCATCCAGCCTGCGTCCCCCTGGGTCACACCTCATCCAGCCTGTGTCCCCCTGTAACACCCCTCATCCAGCCTGTGTCCCCCTGCCCCCCCATCCAGCCTGTGTCCCCCTGGGTCACCCCTCATCCAGCCCCATGTTCCCCCTCATCCAGCTTGTGTTCCCCCTCATCCAGCCTGTGTTCCCCCCTCATCCAGCCTGTTTTCCCCCTTCATCCAGCCTGTGACCCCCCTCATCCAGCCTGTGTCCCCCCTCATCCAGCCTGTGTCCCCCCTCATCCAGCCTGTATCTCCCCTCATCTAGTCTGTGTTCCCCTGTGTCACCCCTCATCCAGCCTGTGTTCCCCCTCATCCAGCCTGTGTTCCATCCTCATCCAGCCTGTTTCCCCCCTTCATCCAGGCTGTGTTCCCCCCTCATCCAGCCTGTGTTCCCCCCTCATCCAGCCTGTGTTCCCCCTCATCCAGCCTGTTTTCCACCCTCATCCAGCCTGTTTCCCCCCCTTCATCCAGCCTGTGTTCCCCCCTCATCCAGCCTGTGTTCCCCCACATCCAGCCTGTGTCCCTATGTCACCCCTCATCCAGCCTGTGTTCCTCCTCATCCAGCCTGTTTCTGCCCTTCATCCAGCCTGTTTCCCCCCCTCATCCAGCCTGTGTTCCCCCTCATCCAGCCTGTGTCCCCCTGTGTCACCCTTCATCCAGCCTGTGTTCCCCCTTACCCAACCTGTGTTCCCCCCCTTATCTAGCCTGTGTCCCCCCCCCATCCAGCCTGTGTTCCCCCCTCATCCAGCCTGTGTCTCACTTAGGGATGAGCCGAACACCCCCCCGGTTCAGTTCGCACCAGAACTTGCGAACAGACCAAAACTTTACACGAACGTTAAAACCCTATTGAAGTCTATGGGACTCGAACATTCAAAATCAAAAGTGCTAATTTTAAAGGCTAATTTGCATGGTATTGTCCTAAAAAGGGTTTGGGGACCCGGGTCCTGCCCCAGGGCACATGTATCAATGCAAAAAAAAAGTTTTAAAAACTGCAGTTTTTTCGGGAGCAGTGATTTTAATAATGCTTAAAATCAAACAATAAAAGTGTAATATTCCTTTAAATTTCGTACCTGGGGGGTGTCTATAGTATGCCTGTAAAGGGCGCATGTTTCCCGTGTTTAGAACAGTCTGACAGCAAAATGACATTTCAAAGGAAAAAAAGTCATTTAAAACTACTTGCGGCTATTAATGAATTGCCGGTCCGACAATACACATAAAAGTTAATTGATAAAAACTGCATGGGATTTCCTCACAGGGGAACCCTGAACCAGAATAAAAAAAAACTAACGTGGGAGTCCCCCTAAATTCCATACCAGGCCCTTCAGGTCTGGTATGGATATTAAGGGGAACCCCTCGCCAAAATTTTTTAAAAAAATGACGTAGGGGTCCCCCTCAAAATTCATACCAGACCTGAAGGGTCTGGTATGGATTTTAAGGGGAACCCCGCACCAAAAAAAAAAAAAAAATTGGCGTGCGGTCCCCCCAAAAATCCATACCAGACCCTTATCCGAGCCCGCAACCTGGCAGGCCGCAGGAAAAGATGGGGGGACGAGAGAGTGCCCCCCCTCCTGAACCGTACCAGGCCACATGCCCTCAACATTGGGAGGGTGCTTTGGGGTAGCCCACCAAAGCACCTTGTCCCCATGTTAATGAGGACAAGGGCCTCATTCCCACAACCCTTGCCCAGTGGTTGTGGGGGTCTGCGGGTGGGGGGCTTATCGGAATCTGGAAGCCCCCTTTAACAAGAGGACCCCCAGATCCCGGGCCCCCCCCTGTGTGAAATGGTAAGGGGGTACAAAAGTACCCCTACCATTTCACAAAAAAACTGTCAAAAATGTAAAAAATGACAAGAGATGGTTTTTGACATTTCCTTTATTTAAAGTCTTCTTTTTTCCATCTTCTATCTTCTTTCTTCTCTCTTCCTTCGGTTTCTTCCTCCATCTTCTTGTTCCTCCGATCCTCTGCTTCTTTCTCCGGTGTTCTCGTCCGGCATCTCCCTCCATGGCATCTTCTTCTCTTCATCTTCTTCTCTTCATCTTCTTTTCGGGCCGCTCCACATCCATGATTGGATAGGAGGCTCCTGCTGTGTGATGCTTCTCTCTTCATCTTTTTCTCTTCATCTTTTTCTCTTCATCTTCTTCTCTTCATCTTCTTTTCGGGCCGCTCCGCATCCAGGATGGGATGGAGGGAGGCTCCCGCTGTGTGACGCTTCTCATCTTCTGACGGTTCTTAAATAATGGGGGGGCGGAGCCACCTGGTGACCCTGCCACCCTCTGACGCACAGGGACTTGACGGGGACTTTCCTGTGGCATTCCCCGTGACGTCAGAGGGGGCGGGGTCACCCGCCCCTCTGACGTCACGGGGAATGCCACAGGGAAGTCCCCATCAAGTCCCTGTGCGTCAGAGGGGGGCGGGGTCACCGGGTGGCCCCGCCCTCCGCTATTTAAGAACAGTCAGAAGACGAGAAGCGTCACACAGCGGGAGTCTCCCTCCATGCCATCATGGATGCGGAGTGGCCCGAAAAGATGAAGACAAGAAGATGAAGAGAAGAAGATAAAGAGAAAAAGATGAAGAGAAAAAGATGAAGAGAGAAGCGTCACACAGCGGGAGCCTCCCATCCAATCATGGATGCGGAGCAGCCCGAAAAGAAGATGAAGATAAGAAGATGAAGATAAGAAGATGAAGAGAAGAAGATGCCGCGGAGGAAGATGCCGGACCAGAACACCGGAGAAAGAAGCAGAGGATCGGAGGAAGAAGAAGATGGAGGAAAAAACCGAAGGAAGATAGAAGAAAGAAGAAAGAGGATAGAAGATGGAAAAAAGAAGACCTTAAATAAAGGAATTGTCAAAAACCGTCTCTTGTCATTTTTAACATTTTTTACACTTTTTTTGTGAAATGGTAGGTACCCCCTTACCATTTCACACGGGGGGGCGGGATCTGGGGGTCCCCTTGTTAAAGGGGGCTTCCAGATTCCGATAAGCCCCCCGCCCGCAGACCCCCACAAATTTAAAGGAATATTACACTTTTATTTCACTTTAAGCATTATTAAAATCACTGCTCCCGAAAAAACGGCCGTTTTTAAAACTTTTTTTTGCATTGATACATGTCCCCTGGGGCAGGACCCAGGTCCCCAAACACTTTTTATGACAATACCATGCATATAAGCCTTTAAAATTAGCACTTTTAATTTCTCCCATAGACTTTTAAAGGGTGTTCCGCGGCTTTCGAATTTGCCGCGAACACCCCAAATTGTTCACTGTTCGGGGAACTGGTGAACAGCCGATGTTCAAGTCGAACATGAGTTCGACTCGAAACTCGAAGCTCATCCCTAGTCTCACTGATACAGCTTGATGCTGTCCCCTCTTCCCAACCAGCCTATGTCTTGCCGTGTCCCGCTGTCATCCAGATCCAGCCTGTGTCTCTATAATCCACCCGATCACTCGGCATGCAAGGGGTTAATTCACTTCAGTTGTCTTTGGCTGCAGCAGCTCTGCGATTGGCTTGCTTTGCCTCAAACCTACTTTCACAAGATACTGCTTCACTGGCCGCCACGGCCGTGCTCCTGGCCCGACTTCCTAGACCTAGAGAAGGTAAAAAAATGACAGCGGGCAGCGGCCGCCGGCCTTTTTCAATATGTGTAGCAGCGGCACAGGCAGCGTTCTCCCTGCCCTTTGTGCATGTACCCCCAGGGGTACGCATACCACGGGTTGAGAAACCCTGATGTACACTGCGTTAAGCACTGCATAAATTGCTGGCACTATATAAATACCAATAATATTCATAATTGCAATATTTTAAATCTTGCTAATTTGTATTTTGTCATATTATGGTCATATTAGCACAAGTTTTGTTTATGTTTCTACTCCACTTATCATACATAAAAAACTTTTGGAAACATAATTGGAATCTTTATGTGATGGGTTAGGGGTGCCTGAAACATTGCATAGCAATGCAAGCTTTACTGAAGGACCTTAACTTGAATGGGTTTCTTAAGGAATTAGGCAGCCTAAAGCCTCGTACACGCAATCAGATTTTTCGCAGACAAAACTTTGGATTTTTGTCCGAAGGCATGTGCCTGGATTTTGTCATGCATACAAACGGCAAGTAATTGTTGGCCAACAAACACAAATGTAGTGACGTACTACGTGTTTTTTCAGCTCTTTAGCGCCACCCTTTGGGATCCTACTGCTAATTTTGTGTTAGTAGAAGTTTGGTGAATGTTGATTTGCGCTTTTCATTACGTGCTTTTCATTAAGCACTTTTCATTTTGCGCTTTTCATTTTGCGCTTTTCATTTCGTGCTTTTCAGTTTGTTTCTAAACAAACTGTTTTGTTGTTTCGTCAACCAGACATGTTGCGGAACCGGAAGGAGATATTGTGTTATTTATTATTGGCCTTGGAGTTATTGCTTTGATCCAAGTCCTGTCCAGGAACAGGAGGAGGAGTTCTTGTACCAAAAATTGGTTGCTTTATTATTCGTGACCAATTATGTCATATGCCTTTGCTGCGGGAGTTCCAGGAGAATAATCCAGATGTTTTTCGGAATTATCTCCGGATGACGGACCCCTGCTTTCACCAACTCTTGGCATTGTTGACCCCCTATATTAAGAAGCAGGACACATGCATGAGTCTTTTATTTTAATTTTGGTTGAATAGAAATGGTTTGATTTGTTATATTTTCTATATTTTTGGATGCATAGAAAGCACTTTTTGGCGAAGTTCTATTGGCAGATAGCATTTCTAATTTTATTTGTTTTCTTTTTTTAATGCACAATAAAAAAATTGTGGAGAATAATACTTGACTATGTGTTTTACTTCAAATGACAGTTTGGGAGTAGGCAGTTACATTTAAAAAAAATACAGTGTAAAATTGACAAGGGACACCAACAAAGTTGTATCTTTGTTCTTAAAAACTACAGGATAATGGTGTTGTGGTAACTTGCCCCCAAAAAAAGCATAATAATTTTATTCTTGATATCACTAGAAAAAAAAGCCTTTGAAAATTTGTTTGCAATAACTCCATCAGTATCACCAGCAAAGCAGCTTAATTATTATCCCATTAAAGAAGAAGAGAATATGCGCTGCATTTCGAGATTTCATAATTTGCCAGGTCACGAATGTTAATTCTCCATTACGAATGCTAGTTTACAAGATCGACCGCTTCTGGCTTGTCCTTGCTTCCAAGCATGCGTGTTTGTACTTTGGAATTTTGTCCAACTGACTTGTGTACACACGCTTGGAAAATCCGACAACAGACATTTACCCGCGGAAAAAAAAACCTGCCATCCAACATTTGTCTGCGGAAAATCTGATAACAATTGTCCGATGGAGCATACAAACGATTGAATTTTCTGCCAACAGCCTGTCATCACACATTTCCTGTCGGAAAATCCGAACGTGTGTACGAGGCTCAAGACCAGAGGATCAATCCACCAACCAACCTTGGGTTCAATACACAGACGCAATCGATACCAATGTCCAGCCACCCCACGTACCCAAGATTGTTACTGCTTCCTAAAAGCATCACAATGGAGTTTTGGTCAAGCACAAAAAATATATTTCTATAACAATTTTCCTGTATAGTTTCATATGTACAAGCTGATATTGGTAATACTAAAAAACATCAGCAAAAG